>NW_023276807.1:165072661-165372661 GCF_003668045.3 Cricetulus griseus
ATACCCCTAGACACTCCCCTTATGCTGCCCTATAAGATCTCTATGCTGTGGCTTCTCAGCGTCTTTTCCCCACCATCTGCCATGGTGGATGGATGAAAGGCCCGAGCTAACATGGGGTTAGCTCATTAAACAACTGCAATAAAAGACTCATTTCTTTTGCATTGAAATGGGCCTCTTGGTGATTTGGGGATTCCGAATTTGGGCACAACAATAGAAAGTAAATTAGGTAAAAAACTATGGACTCACCAAGAGAGGGTAGATAATGGAGTATTTTCTCTGAATTTGCAAAATGCAAATGGACTGGACATTGTGAATGTAATTCTTGCCTGATAATTGTTCTTATTGTATGTAGTTTTACTGTGTTAAATTTAAAAAAAAGAAATTCCCTTTTTATTTAGTCAAAAATCAAGAACTGTTGTGGGATATTTTGATGACACTCTGACATTCTCAAGACTGAAAATACAGTTTACCATGAATCAGAGGGCAAAGCTAGCTACTAGCTGGCCATAGTTATCTTATCCATAGAGGTTTTGGAGGACCCGGGACACATAGAGAGACACAGGAAGTAGTGGGGAAAAGTTAGAAAGAGTCATGGGTCTTTTGGGTCTAGGAAAGAAAGAGGTCACTGGTCATTTCTCCACCACTTCTCTGATCAATCAAGTTTTTACCCCAATATCTGACTTCCAAGTTTTATTTAATAATAGAATATAAGTAATTGCATCAGCTTGGAGTTAAGAACATTTAACTGCCTTTGAAGATGACCCATTTGTTTCCCATTACTCAAACTGGTTGGCTCACAACTTCCTGCAATTCAAGCTCCAGGGGATCCAATGCCCTCTTTGACCTCTGTGGCTACCCACACACAGCCACACATTAACACACATATTAACAATGAATCTTTTTTGATGCTTTTAAGTCTGTTCAAAATAATCATTCTTTAATGTACCAGGTTTAAAAAAACATATACTATTGCTAAAATAGAAATTAAAAAATAAAACAATAGTTGTTTTAAAATTATTTTGCTTCATTTTTTTAAACAGGTCCTCACCATGCAACCCAGGCTGTCTTTGATTTAGTTTCATGGTGATCCTCCTGTCTCAGCTTCCTCAGTACTAAGACTGCAAATGTGAGCCACCCTCCCAGCTGGTTTTTATCTTCTTGTTCTCCCTCACTTCCTCCTCCTTTCTCTGTTTCTTACTCTTTTTTTTTCACCTCAGAACAAAGGGATCAAACCTTCTGTTGATCAAATCCTCTGTTGCTGATGTCATGTAAGAAATAAGCACCTGAACTAGAAATTAGCCAGAGGAACTCAAAGTAGAATCAAAAGATTATTTTTATCTAAAAAGAAAAATGTGTAATTTGTGTTGAAATCAGTATGGGGTCAGATAATAAATGGGTGAACAAGAAAATGTCATACAGTAACCTTTAGAAAATAACTAGAACAAGAAATTGCTTCTATAAATTAATGTCAGATCATTTTTAAGTAAGGGCAGAATCAATTTTATCAGAGGGAAATAAGTTTAAAAGGTTAAATTGTTTCTTTTGTCTTGTGGTCTTGTGTATACTGGAAAGACAACCCATAGTGACTAACTCTCAGGTGGGTCATACCTGCTGGAGACCTGGTCTTTCACATGATTAAACATTTTAACTTAAGCCTGAAAACTCCACGTTTTTCACCAAATGATTCTTGAGAGTTAGTTCAAGGATTCTATCAAGGAATGAGCATTCACTCAGGACCTTGAAAAGAGAATAAACTTATCCACAAAAAGCTTTCATCTTCTTTTTAATCGTACAGCTTTGGAAGAGACAGACATTTATGGAAAAGGAACATGTGTCTCTAAGATCAGCTCACATAATCCACTTCACTCAGTGACACCCAAAGAGGAACCCTGCCTCCTTACCTGCAACTGTAACTCTATCATACTTGTTGCTCCACAGTCTCAATAGTCTCTTTAATCATGATGGCATTCTAATGCATAACATATTTTACCCTACGACCCAGTTTATAAGTCTCTTTCCCCTATAATACCAGCTCTACGAAAAGATTTTTTAATTCATCATTTTCATTACTCTGTTCCCACAGATGGCACAGGACCTGGCATGTAGTAAGTAAATGGCCACAGGCTAAATTTAAAAAAAAAAAAATTGCTCTTGTTGATTACCCATACCTTTGCATGGTACAGTTTAAGACAGTTAACATTATAACCATAGATTCAACTTAGATTCAACCATAGATTCAAATGGCTTATTGCACTCATGATGAGAGGACAGTAGTCACCTTGAGCATCTGCCATGCTGAAATCATTTTGGGTGGCCAAGGATTCTATCCACATTGACCTAAATGGATATCCTCGGTTTTTAGAAATCATAAGGGACAAACTACTCACAGAGAGAGAAGAGAGAAATAGAAAGTGCTGGAAATTTTAGGCTTTTCATATGGTAGAGTCACCATGACCAGAGCAAACATAGCAAGGTATATGAGAGCACATAGCCACTTCATCAGTCCCTGAACCAAAGGCAGGGACAGGGGAGACCCAGTTAATGTGTCACCGCTATTCCACACACAGGAAGTGAAGAGGCTGCTGATTCCCAAGAGAGCAAAGGACTGATGCTGGAGATAAGACCAGGTGAACAGAGTGTGGTGGTCTGAATGAAAATGTTCTCCATAGGCTCATAGGGACTGGCATTATAGGAGGTGTGGCGTTGTTGGAGGAAGCGTGTCACTGGGGGCAAGCTCTGAGATTTCAGGAGCTCAAACTGGGCCTGGTGGCTCACTCGCTCTTCCTGCTTCCTGCAGATCCAGACCTAGAAATCTCAGCTCCTCCTCCTGCGCCATTCCCTTCTGAACAATAAGCCAGCCTCAATTAAATGTTTTCATTTATAGGAGTAATGGTTGTCACAGTATCTCTTCATAGCAATAAAAACCCTAATCTAGACATGGAGTATCATTCAGAATCATCCACCAGCACTCGAGACCTCACTATTCTTCCCCATAGATGACAGATACTCCAATACTCCAAGACTGCCCACTTTATTCTAATAATAAGTGCTTTTTCACAATATCTGCCTTTTTCTACCTTTCCACCTCAAATTCCAGTTTCCTCCAGTCCAGTCACAAACTTCCTGTTCTCCCTGTCTTCCTTGATGAAACTGATTCTTTTTTTTAGATTTCCTATTGATGGTTTGAAAACAATATCTTAGATTTATAGAGATGCCCACATTTCAAAGCATATTCACACACCTTATTTCACTCATACAAATAAAAAACAGACTACATTTATAGACACATTTCTTTCCTTGTGCTTCTGGGCTCCACATCTCACTCTCCCCAAGTGTAGGATGATTCACCAGGAACACCCATGTTAATAATGATAAAAGATGAAATCAGTTTATTATATTGAAAAGCACCCCAGAGCACTTGCCATGATAGCAACTGAGTTTCTGTTGTTATTGCTGTAATGAAGCTGCTTGGTAATGATCCACATCAAAACAATCTTTTTTAGAGTGCTAATGTTCTAATAATAATGATGAAATTTAATTCTCTGCCCCAGGAAGACACTCTGTATGTTTTACACATAATCATCTCAGCAATTACGAGATATGCTCCACACATCCATTTCGTAGATAAAGAAACTAAGGCCTTGAAATGTTGACTAGTAGCTAGGGAGATGGCTCAGTGGTTAAGGGCCACTGCTCTTGCAGAGGACAGGGGTTTGATTCCCATCACCCACCCAGAGGCTTACAACCATCTGTAACTCCAGTTCCAGGTGATTCAATGACCTCTTTGACCTCCACGGGTACCAGGCACCCACATGCAGGAGAAACATTCATAAACATTGGATAGATAGATAGATAGATAGATAGATAGATAGATAGATAGATAGATAGACAGACAGACAGACAGATAGTTAATTTTAAAGATTTTTGCTAGGCCTGTGAAGATGGCTGATGCAGTAAATGTGCTTACAGTGAATACCTGGGACACATGTGAAAGTGGAAAGAGATAACTAATTCCACAAAGTTGTCTTCCAACATCCAACACCCACACGCACACTGTGACATGCACATACCCCACAGCCTCCTGTCATATATAATACTAATAACAATAAATTTAACTAAAGTTGCTTTTTAAATTTGACTACATTGCCCAGTCAGTAGAAGCAGTTTGGGAAGTGTTAAGTCTGACCTTCAGTCTCTAAGCAGGGCACCCTGCATGTCAGGTTGGGCACTGTCCTGATAGATGGGGTAGAAGAAGTGGACCACAGAGTCATGTAAAGAAGTCGTCTACAATCACAGCAGGGACCCTGGGATAAAGGAAGCCTACCAGTATGGGGTCCTACAGTGAAGAAAGGAAGCAGCAGGAACAGGCAGGGCGAGGGGGTTGAAGCAGGACTCCAGGAGACAAGCAAACTTAGCTACCAACTCATTCATTCCCCACACCAGCTTTTTGCCTCAGAAGAAAGTGGAGTCTTCCCTGCTGCACACACTTGCCTCCCTCCTTTAGTTCTTAGGTGTCAGTAGAGATGCTCATTTTAAACACCGTGACTACCCCTGCCGTTAGGGACCACCAAAGCCTTGGCTATTAACCTAACAGTCAAGTTTCATTCTGCAAACATTACAGCATTATTGTCATTATTCCCATTTAGCAAAGCAGCATGGATTCTTTCCCACCAACCCCCATGCTGTGGAACTTAAATTCTCTATGCATAACTTTCTTCATCTGTAAAACAAAGACAAGACAGGCACTGGGCTGCAACAGACAGAGCACTAAACTTCAGAAACAGGGCAACCACAGCACTGGGTCAGAAAAAGGAACAATGAGAAATTGTGGGGAGCAAAGGAAGCCCAGAGTGAGTGTGTGCTGATGATGTGAACATGGCCAAGTCAAGTACCTCTGTGCCTCAGAGTCAAAGGTGTGGCAAAGCCTTCCCCAGGTGAGACTCATCATAGCAAAGCTTTCTCCAGGTGCAAATGCAAATGTTGGCAGTGTGTACAGAAAATGTCTACCTTAGCTTTCTCCCTGAATGTTTACAGTCTGCAGACTCTTCTGTCTACAGAGACTGTGCCTACTGAGATTGACTAAACCTGACTCCTTGTTTGGCTATATGTAATAACCATGTTTCTTTGTTCAGCTATATGCAATAACCCCATCCTTCTTTTCAACTGTATACAATAAACACCAGGAGCTTCAAGGATGTTTTGGCTTCTCCATCTGAGAGTCTAGATAGCGCAACCGCATCTTTTCTGTTTCCATGTGACTGTCCTTTCCTTATTCCTTCATCACTCCTTGTTAGATTTCCAGGGCTCAAACTGTGCAAAGACTTGGCAAGAAATAAGGAGGTCACAAATGTAATATACTCAGAATATCACCTGGCCCAAAGTAACTTTTATACACATTTGTTTTTCTATCTGTTACATAACACTTAACCATCTGGATTCTAAAATTATCTAATAATTCTATGAGAAATTAGACGAAAAACTCTCCATCTCTTCCTCCAATGAAGGCTGTGGAGTAGATACTATTAATGCTATCTGTAAAATTATTTCCAATTTTACAGAAAAAATCACAAAGGACTCCAAATTACAAGACAGCAAATGATATAGACCAGTATTTCTCAACCTGTTGGTTGTGACCCTTTTTGGGTCAAAGAACTGTTTCATAGGGGCTGCCTAAGACCATCTGCATATCAGTTATTTACATTCTGATTCATAACAGTAACAAAATTACAGTTCTGGAGTAGCAACAAAAATAATTTTATGGTGGTGGGGGTTGTCACCACAGCCTAAGGAACTGTAAAGGGTTGCAGCATTGGGAAGGTTGAGAGCCACTGGTTTAGAGAGTAGTCAAGTCTGACTCTGCACCCAAAACCTTAGGCACCACTCTATTTCAAATCTGTGATAATATTTGACAATATGTTTCAAGTTTTTCCTCTTTACCAAGCATTTATCTTAATAAATAAATTTACATCTCTTTCTTCAATTAATTCTCACAACCAGCTTTATGAAAGTGTAACAATTAATAGTGCTAGGTAGCACGGCCAAGATCACACAGCTAGTGTGTGGCCAGGACATGTTCATCTCATGTGAAAAGGTAAATTAAAAGAAAGATCCTGGATTCCAACCTCTGTGAATTCGTACCAGACAAAGAACTACAGTTTACTGAGAAAGCTCTCCCTCCCCTTGGCTCATCTATACAGTCTCTAAGCCAGCATGACTACAAGAAATACTAAACACCAGGAACCCTAGAAGAAGGAGCTGATTAAATGCTAATATACTCTGATTTGCATTCCTACTCAATCATTTTGCCACTTCTACTAGCAGCTATTTTCAGTAGCCATTTTCAACCCATCCTATGTAATTTGAAAAGGATATGATTTACTATTAACAAATAGGAATCAACCTTTCATAGGAAGCAAACCTTCATTTCATTCCTGTCCCCAAGAAGTCAGAGATAATACAAAGGAAGCCACTCAGCATACAGCTACTACAGAGAGGAGACTCTGTCAATTGTGCATTTAGCTAAAACCCACAAGAAGTTAAGAATATCACTTCTTGGTGTTAATGGCTAATAACTGATGAGGAGTTCAACAGAATTAGTCAACTCTTGCTGTCTTTGTGCAAATTAGGAAAATGAGCCTTGTCTAGGTAAACAAGACAGAAGCCTCCTGGCAGCCTAGCCATCTCAAGCCTCCATATCACATACCAAGGGCATGGTGTGTATCCTCTGGATACCTTAGTGGACCAGTCATTGCATAGGTAGGTCCTTTCTGAATCTTAGAGAAACTTGATCAATAGGAAGACACGTACTGTTAGGGATTGTTAAAAATAATAATAATACAAGGCTCAAAAAGGAAGGTTCCATTCCTAGCTAAGGATCAATTGATGCTTGATAGTGGCTGGAAGAGGAAGTTTAGCTTTAGTTTTAATGGTAGGTTGACCACACCATAAGGTAATCACCATACTCAAGAGTAGTTGGACAATACAGACTGAACTCAAAAAAAAAAAAAAGAGAGAGAGAGAGAGAACACAAAGCCAAGGAGTTGGAGAATCTGGGAGGAGTTGAGAAGGTGGCTATGATATCAATACATTGTATGAAATTCTCATAATCTAATTAACAAAAATATTTTTATAAAGAAGGTATAAGAAATTTTTCTTCATAGGGCAATTGTGTGGAAATATGAAGGATAACTGGTTGATAGTTAAAGCAAAGTTATTGGCTCCTTTATATTCACCGTAAAAACAAATATTTGATTTATCAGGGCAATTAAAAAAACTCCCATGAAGAGATAAATAAAATTTAACAATGTGCATGAATTCTTCAGAAGGTTATCTTACCTAAAGAGAAGGTGGATGTTCAATTGTGAGGTCCTGAATTAACTACTGACCAACTAATACTGAATTCACACACACACACACACACACACACACACACACACAAATAAGATTCATAAGGAAAACATATTGATGATGAAGGTAATAAAAAGTGACTGCTCCAAAAGACAGGGAAACAAAGCAAAAGCCCAGCATGCCTGAGCAGCAAGGGGTATGTGCACACATTGCCCTCATCATTCTCAAGCTACTCTCCGAGCTCTGACAGAACAGCTTTCCATGTGAGGAAACAGAAGCTTAAGAAGTTGTGACACCACCAGGATCTCATAAAGTAATAAGATTAGGTTAACAATCTAGCTCCAGGCTTTTCAGACTTGACCAGCATGCTATGCACTGTAGGTCAAATTAATGGACCCAAGCAACAGTGACAAGAATGTGGGTGCAAGCACTGGACAGAGTCGGGAAATGTCTGTGCTAGAGATGGAACACCTATTCAGTATAGTGTGACAGCAATGATCAGAAACAATGAAGTTTAAATACCAAACTTATGCCACTACTTTGGAAATCAATATGATGGTTTCTCAGGAAAATGGGAACAATCTACCTCAAGATCCGGCAATTCCACTCTTGAGAATATACCCAAAAGATGAACATTCATACAAGGACATCTGTTCAACCATGTTCATAGCAGCATTATTTGTAATAGCCAGAACCTGGAAGCAACCTAGATGCCCCTCAACTGAAGAATGGGTACAGAAAATGTGGTACATTTATACAATGGAGTATTCCTCAGCATAAAAGAAATCTTGAAATTTGCAGGCAAATGGATGGAACTAGAAGAAACCATCCTGAGTGAGGTTACCCAGTAACAGAAAGACAAACATGGTATGTACTCACTCATATGTGGATATTAGACATAGAGCAAAGGATTACCAGCCTACAATCCCACATCTACTAGGAAGCTAGGAAACAAGGAGAACCCTAAGAAAGACATACATGGTCCCCCAGTGATGGTGAAAGGGACAAGAGCTCCTGAGCAAACTGGGAGCACCGGGGAGGTGGGGAAGCAGGGAGGAAAGTAGGAAAAAGAGAAGGGGAGAAGAGGAGGAGGGAGGAGGACATGAGGGATCAGCAAGACTGAGTCAGGGAAAGAATAGAGGAGAACAAGAAATGAGACACCTTAATAGAGGGAGCCATTATAGGTTTAAAGAGAAATCTGGCACTAGGGAAATATCCAGAGATCTACAAGGATGAACCCAAGTAAGAATCTAAGCAATGGTGGAGAGGCTACCTTAAATCCCCTTCCCCTATAATGAGATTGATGACTGACTACCTTAAATGCCATCCTAGAGCCTTCATCCAGTAGCTGATGGGCTTAGAAGCAGGTACCCACAGCTAAGCACTGAGTCGAACTCCTGGAATCCAGTTGTAGAGAGGGAGGAGGGATGAGCAAAGGGGTCAAGACTGTGCTGGACAAACCCACAGAAACAGCTGACCTGACCAAGTGAGAACACACAGACTGAGGAACCAGCATTGGACCAAACCAAGCCCTCTGAATGTGGGTGTCAGTTAGGAGGTCTGGGCAATCTATGGGACCTCTGACAGTGGAATCAGTATTTATCCCTAGTACACAAATGGACTTTGGAGCCCATTCCCCATGGAGGGCTACACTCTCAGGCCAGAAACATGGAGGAGGGCCTAGGCCCTCCCCAAATGATGTGACAAACTTTGATTCCCCCATGGAAGGCCTCACCCTCCCTAGGGAGTGGGATGGGGGGAGGGGGTTGGTGGGTGTCATGGGAGGATGGGAGGGAGAGGGAACTGGGATTGATATGTTAAATAAGAGTGTTTCTAAATTAAATAAATAAATAAAAAGAGAAAAAAAACACAAGCCAAATGACTTCTCTAATAACTGGTCAATTCCTTGCCAACCAGAAAGTTTTTTAATGAACAAAACACAGTGGACCTTCCATGCTTGGCTCCATCTTCCCTCTTTAGGAATAACTAGAACCAGGTTTGCCACATGGCGTTTTGTGTAATGACTCCACTGTTATCAACAGTGGCAATAGTCCCAGGAAGTGTTTCATGTTGACACAGCAGCCTTCAACACAGGAGCAAAAGCACCTGGCAAACATTTGCATTTTTATTATTGATGGCTTAGTTTAATGTAGTGACTTTCCGTCAAAGAGCTTATTAATCATTGCACAATCTCCTGTGACACATGCAGACGAGGGATCCATTTCTACACTGTTGTATGTGCAGAATCCAAAGCCTCAGAGCCTGTCCATCAGTGCTGAGCAGGACTGACTGAGAATAGGAGGGAATCACGAAGAAGCCAGTTGCTCCCACCATCACCTCCAGCCTCTTACTCTGAATTACCTGAAGTACAAAGGCTTTCTCACCTACTACCCCCCCCTCGCCGCCCTGCTCTGCACACTTCCTCTCAGGCTGGATCCACTCTTTCTCCTCTGACTGCTCACCCTGCCTCCTGGTCACCCCAGCACCACCATCACCCCCACCCAACTCCAGCTACACTCAGCGTGGCCATCAGAATCATTTTCTTAAACTTGCTCAGAAAAGCACAGCAGTTCATCATCCACAAAGCAGACCCAGGTCCTTGACAGCCCGATCAAGGCTCCCTCTGGCTGGACTCACTTTGTCTCCACAGTCTTGGCCCTGGCTGTCATCTCCTCTCTGTCACACAGCCTAAACTTTGGAATTGCAAACCCATTCTGCTCCTCATGCATTCAGCTCCTCTTCCCAGAAACTGTCTTTCTAACTTCAGTGCTACCAAAAATATTGTTAGACAGCCATCTGCTACCACAGCCAACACAATCCAGTTCATGACAAAGAGAACAAGTTATTTGCCTCACAGTTTGGGTGTGTCTCAGCCTATGGTAGGTGAGCTTTTCGGCTTTCTGCCTGTGATAGTCCATCATTCCAGGAGCAGGTATAGAAGCAAAAGCATTCATCCCATGGCCATGAAGAAAGAAGAAGGGCCTAAGGTCCCACTATCCCCTTAATTAATGGAAAGACCTCTTTCACAATGAACGTCATCGCTCACTTCTAAACAACACCTTCCAGGGACCAGGCTTTACCTCATGCACCTTTGGATGACAGTCCGGGTAGAAACTACAGCAAAAAATATTCACAGTTACATTGTAGTGCTTTCTCCTTCCTGAGTGCAGTGGCCTGATATCTGAGAATCTTAAGACATACTCAGGGGAAACTCACACTGTTCCAAGCCATATCTCTAACTCTTCTGAAGACACACACTACCACCATGCTCCCTCTCTAGCAGGGATGCAGCCACCTCCCAGAGACAACATGCTTGATGACAACAGACTGATGGTCCAAAAAGAAAACTCCATGCTTTTGTTAAACCAGTCACTAAACAGATCTGCAGAATATGTGAAACAATCCACTTTGTAATCAGGTGGTTCTTCATTCAATAGAAAAAGCAGCTTTTGTTAAAAAAAAAAAAAAGACAGTGTCACCCATGTTAGCCTGACATGGGTTTCATATTGCTGATTTTTCAATGCATTGTAATGCATTGTGTACACATTTGATGGTCTACATCTAATTCTCAATATGGAAAGCACCAATGGTCTATTTAGTTGCTCAAAAATGTTCATGAATGTGAAAATGTCACTAAAGCTGGCCCCTTAGAGTGGAGGGCTTGTGGCACCCTGCAGCAGCCATCTAAAAATGCCTGGGTAGAAGCCCGGTCATTTACAGTTGTGCTGTTTCCTGAGCTTAGATGCTCTGAAGGAAACTATACTACCTATGTAAGGGGCTCATTTGGTCACAGGTTTTCCCCAATTGCTATCTCAGCCCAAGGGCCTCATCTAAAAGCAGCATGTGTATGGGCAGAGACAAGTTTCCATAGTGCTTAGCAAGAAGGAAATGGGGGAGTTGGTGTCTTTTTCATTCTTCAGTGACCCTGCTATCATAGTCTGGTCTTTGAATGTGGCTGCTAATCTTCACACAAATGTATAATATTGATGGCATATCTTAACTGACTGTCAGTAGTTGCACTGGCCATGTTGATGAATCCCACTACAACTTAGAACTCATGGCTTCTGAAGGCAAATGTTTAAAAGTTGATCTCACAAGAAAATCAGTGAATGAACATATGTGTACACTAGTTAGTTCTTTAATGGAAAAAGATACAGAGTTGGGGAATGAATAGTCAGTTCAGTTGTCTCTGCCTAAACTATCTGTTATAAAGGATAATGAGTTCTCAATAATTAAAAGCTTATTTCTTATAACTAAACTATCATGTGGGGTTATACTAGATAGAGTAGGGATGGGAAGAATTATACAAAGGGAAAGAAAATGAAAAAAAAAAAAACATTGCAAAGCCCATCTTTGAGATGCCTCTAAGCCTCCACCTGTCCTCTGCTCCTCTTTCAGCTGCCCAGGAATCTGCTTTTCATCCCTACAGATTCACTTTACTGGCCACCACCCCCTCACCATGACCTGAACTTTTAGATATCACCCGTGCTTCAACCTGTGCACTGTGAGCTATACAATTTTACAATTAAAAATAAATTTAAATAATCTGCCATAACCCTTTCAGACACAGTAGAAGTTCATCTACACAAGGACCTGAACAAGAAAATATTAATTCAGGGCTGGATTACAGTGAGAATCCAGCACCAGGAGCTCTTCCTTTTCCAGAGAACCTATGTTTAAAACTTTAATATAATTCTCTAAACCATTCAGGATAGATACACTCACTCCACACATGCAAAATGTTTCTTATATATGTCATGTCTGCAGTTGCTGGCTATCTTAATGCAGAATAACTATTAATCCAAGTGTGTATACTATTTGTGCAAAGCCTGTGTTCATCAGTTCACACCGTGGGTTTCAGGTGTTCCAGAAAGCCTGCTTCATGGAAGTCTTTCATAAAAGATGTTGACATTCTTCAACCAGAGGGATAAATGGAGATGTCACACTCTCTGGTTCAGAAGCACAGATGGTTAGCAAACCAGGGGTGCTTCCATCAGAGTTACGTGACTACACGGAAGTGTAGGACTAGAAGGTTGGTCCCCTAAATGAGGTCTTACTGACCGGCTAACATTCCATGTTGCCAGCTTGGACTCCTATGGGAGACAGGATAGTCAATAGGAATGTGACATGATATATTTGTTGAAACTCACAAAATTTTAAAATAGTTTAAATTGTCCTCTAGTCAGTATTTCACAGGGTCATTCCCTCAACACGAGGTGGGGGTAGAAAAACAATGTGGATCTGTTGGTAAAGGTGTCGCTACCACACCTGATGGCCTGCATTAAATCCCAGGAGTACACCTGATGAAATGAGAAAATCGACTCCCCACATTGTCCTCTCATCTCCACATGTGTATACTTACACCCTCTAAGCTGTACCCCAAAGCTGAATTATAGTAATTCTCAAGACTTAGCAGTTTTTCTAGAACCACCACCATTAATGTTGTTCACATTTAAATCTAAAGGAGCTTGAAAGTGGGTGACAGAATTTAAGATACCCACAAAACAGGCCCCACAAAAGGACAGCTAGAAAGAAAACATTGAATCTTCTGGCATGTATAATTTTTCATATCTACTCTATAAATAATAAATCCGTACATGCAATAAATACTATTGAACTGCAAACTAAATTCTTCACATCCTAACTTGAAAACGGTTCTTATGTTACACAAACTCTCTTAACATCTCATACCTCATAACAGCTCCTCTCATGTCTATCTGTCATCAGGATGCAAGAAACTTTTCCTGAAACCCCTGAGAGATGATGGAAGCTTTGGAGACATTGGTTCCTTCTCTAAATAAGACTCGGGAAAAGCCCAACTTCTAAACTACAGCATCTGATCTGGTGTCAGATTGCTTAGGAACTCTTGGTGATGCTGCATCCAGCATCCTTAGGTGTGCCTAGCCTGGGGGCCTGTCAATCAATGTAAAGAAACTATCTCCAAAATTGGGTACAGAGCTGGAGACTCTTGATTCACTTAAGCTGCAGCAACAAAGTTATATAAAGTGGAGAGCTTGAAAAAAAAAAAACTAAGGTTACAGTTCTGCAGGCTGGCATGGCCAGGATACAATCAGCTTCCATGTCTGGTGAGTTACGCCCTGACTCAGAGCAGAGCCTCTGCTATGTCTACACTTGATGGAAAGGACCAGTCTGTTCTCTGGATTTCACAGGAATGTATTTCTAAGGCTGAGTGCTCACCCCTCTGACTGGAGCTAGGATTTAGTATATGAATTTGGGAAGGAGAAATACAAGTATTCTATTTGAGAGATACTTCTTTTAGTTTCACTAAGTGAAATGGCCCTGAGAATTTAGTTCCCTGTCTCAATTGGTGAGCAGTCAGTGAGAACCAAAGCAGAACAGCACTTTGGAATGACAAATTTCAGAGAAGTCCTTGATCTATCTCATTGGTAAGGTGCCTGGTTCCACAAACCTGTGGGAATAATTTCTCTTACTTTAATTATGTCATATTGTCTTTGGAATTTTCGCCTCTGTATTTATATAGAATTCAAATCATATCGTGTTTTAAGGCACAATCCAGGTCCAACTTTGACTTTTAATGTTAAGGAGCATATCATCTATTTTTTTAAGTATGTAGTTCAAAGTAAAAGTGCCTGGGCCCTGCAACCCCTTGCTTCATGACCTGAGGAAAGTCACTAAACAGTCTGCACTTCCTTGTCATCATCTGTAAAATCAGTGTGTTCAGAAGGACTTCAGAGGGGACTGAATGGATTAGCGCAGGCAGAGCACTTCAAGCCATATGTGGTATGCAGTCGGTAATGTCAGCTGTCATCTCCAGCTCTATCATAGCCTCGTTCTTCCTGTCCTTGTCCAAGCAACTGTAATTCATGAGTCCTAAGGATGTTGCCGCTAAGAGGTCATTTGCTTCCTTTTCCCACCCAGTGCAACAGGATCCCTAGCAAGCTTTTCATATTTGGTGAACCATGACTAAGGTCAAATATTTACATAGACCCAAATTTTACTACTGTTCATAAAGCACGAACATATAAGCAGGCCCACAAGCAGCAAGTTCTCCCGTGTGAAGTATCTACTGTCTATTTGGCAGTCTCTTCTCCATTTACATCTTAAAAATAATCTTGTACCCTCTAACTTCTCCCATGTGAAAGCTATCAAAGTATTTGAAAGCAGTCGCTTCCTCGGTGGCCAACCTAAGCCTCCATTTCTCTACTCCATGCAAAACACTGTAATGCTTCTTTGATTATATATCACAGGGCACATTTTCCCAGGCTTCACCATCCTCACTCCCTTTCTCAGGACTCACTCCTTCTTGTGAACGTCCTTGCTAACTGAAGTCGCTAAAGGCTGCACATGGTATTCCAATGGCCTTCAAACAGTAAAAAGAACAGTGGGTAATTTGTTTAGGAAAACAAAATGAATTTTGGCAAAGCTATCAACAACAGCCACCAAATGCAATGCTTATGAAAAAGAAATTAAAGTCATCTGTTCTTTTGAGAAATGCATCAAACAATATAGGTCATCACATCACCTATTTAAATGAAATTGTGAACTCTTCCAAGCCATTTTCCAGATTGTATCAGAAATACTATTTTGCATGCTTTTATATAGCTTGATTATTTCTATATGTAGCTTTATACTTTCCTCCTAGGTCTTTCTTTGTCCTGCATGTCATTCTTTATGTCTGTCTCTTGAATGTCTGTCTCTCTTTTCACTCATATTTCAAGAAACAATCATTCAACAAGTATTCAACATGATACCTATCAAGTACGAAGTAACAGACACTGGGCCACATAGAGGAGCTTCAAAGATAAATATCCCTGGCTAGAATTAGTTCCTCATTAATGCAGAGTCACAAGGCAGACACATAATGATCTGCTGTAGAGACCCAGTGAGGGAGATATGTTCAGATTGCTGAAAAGGCTCTGAGAAAGAATGACAAATGGGAAAGATAAAACGACTATTTCTAAGAGAAGACACCAGAAGGACTCTAGAGCCAACATACACAGTACCTCTTAATTTTTAATGTGCATAAAATCACTCAGGTCTCGTGGAAATATATATTTTGAGTCAGAGAGTCTCAGAAGGACCTGGGTGTTGACCTGTAGAAGAGGTCCATGCTGTTTTTCTTAGTGAGGCAAATGTTTGAAAGGGTAAAGATATGGTTTGAATGTAGAATGTCCTCTACAAGATCATGTGTTGGAACACCTGGTCCCCAACTGGTGGGACTTCGGGAGCTGGGTCATTAGTGCAAGCCTTTGAGGATAGCCCCCACCCAGCCCAGGCCCACTGTCTACCTCCTGATCCAAATGCCATGGGAAGAATTCATCCACAAACTCTGCCACCATAGACTAAAGCTTTTCCCACATCCCTTCCCCATCATGATAGGCCAAAATTTCCTGAGAGCCCTTCCTCCTTTAAATTACTTCAGACAGGTGCTGTGGTCAAAGTAATGGGAAAGCAACCCAGACAGCCAGCAAGGCCAAGTGTAAATGTCCCTTGACCATGACATGCCCTCCTGCAAACTGATCACAAGCTGAAACTATCAGAAGTCAAAAGCTCCCAACCTTGCAGGCATCATAGCTTGGCTTATCTCACCTTGAGTGGACTCAGGACACTTCCATTAGCCTTCAGTTGGCCAAAGTCGTCCAATGCAAATGTATTTTATAATAAAGTATTGTGTATCTCATCCAGCTAATTGGGACCTGCAGACTCCTGCTGCTTCCAATCATCACAAGTGAGTTTTGCCCAGCACATCACAAGCTGGGCAAAAGATCAAGACTCAAAAATCTGAATCAGGATTCTCCTTAATGATGTTTTGTTTTTGAAATTAAAATATAATTGCAACATTTCCCTTTTTTCTTCCTCCTTCCAACTCCTCCCATGTACCCCTTTGGTCTCTCTCAAATTCATGACCTCCTTTCCATTAACTGTTGTTACGCACACACATGTGCAAACACACACACAAATGTATGTATGTACATATGTACTCATAAGTATGTAAGTACAGCCTGCAGAGTCTGCATAGTGTTACTTGTATGTATGTGAGCTCAGGACTGACCACTTGGTATTGGGTAAGCAATTGGGAGTGTTCTTCCCTAAGTAAGACCATTTCTCTGTCTCTGCATTTCTTAGTTGCTGAAACACAATTCTTAATAGATGTATATCACTTGAGCATTGTGAAGCAAAAAAACGTAAGTTAAAATACTGTAAGTTGGTGCCATCTGCAAGGAACAGGGAAAGGGCAGAACTGGCACTATGTAGCAAACTACAGAGGAGAAGACCTGAGCATGGAGGTGGATTGAGGTACATTGCAGTACCCAGCAGTGCTGGGTGTCTGGAGTCTCTAAGATGGGGCTGAGAAAGAATGTTTGTTTTTTAAGGAGAAGGGAACAGTACAAGAACAGTAGAATAGATTGACAAGTCCTTGAGCAGGCAGGTTATATGGTAATAACTGTAAACTAAAATAACAATGTGCTGTTTCCTTGGTATAATCATTGGCAGAAAGATACAACAGTGCCAAGGTTACTTAACTAAGTCTGAGAAGATGACAGAGCTTCTGTGATAGTGATGATAGACTCGGACAAAAAGGTGCTGACCTGAGAAGGGTTTAAGAAATGAAGCAGGTTGATTGTAGGTTCAAATATTAATTCAAAAACCAAGTGGCTGATGTTTTGTATTTCTTTGCTTTTTTTTCAGTCCTGGCATCTGTTCTTAACATGACACTTGATCTTGGAAAAAAAAATGCTTGCTCACTGTTAGCAACTAGTGCCATATGTTTTCGAAAGTGAAGAGTTGACCCACATAAACGCCGTGGTCTCTTTTTAACCTTGAACTTTATAACCCTACAGGCTTTAATTAATTTCTTATTAAAAAGAATCATAAAGTATGTTCTTAGAGGCACCTACAATTCTGTGACTATGAATACACACAAATGACTCCTATTGACTCTGCTTAGTTCACAGATATGGAAACCTGAGACATCTTCCATCCTCACCGTCTTCATCCACCCCCCACCCCACACACTCATCTCTAAGTCTATTCTTTCAGTATGTAACCACTACTGTCAGTTCTGTACCTTATGCTCTCCTTACTTTTGCTCTTGCAGCAGCACTTTTAATGTTCCCTCTGGCCTCAGCCTAATCAGCCTCTGAAAAGCTCCGGGAAACTGGGAAACTAAAAAACTCTCAGGGCAGAAAGACTTCAAGTTGAATTGCTAAGCCTACAGCTTCTTCCCTGCCTATCTGTCAGCAAGTATTTAACCTCCTAAACTCTGTATTTCCTTGTCTGTAAGTCACAGAGATGATTGAAGATTAATGTTTGTAAAGTGCTCGTGTAGTGCCAATTACACAGTAAGAATTCAAAAATGACACCATTTTGAAAGATACATCTCAAAAAGGCTGGAACAGGCACTTCACAAAAGAGGAGCATCATTTGGCCATGTTAAAAAAAATGGAATGATATTCCTCATTAGTAATCAGCAGAATGCAAATGGATACTTATATGAGTATAATTACACATCCACCTGATTAGAAAAACATGAGAACTTGCAAATGAAGTACAGGAGGAAAATGCTGAATTTCCCCTACACCATCGCCATGAGTACAAATTGATGTGTCCAACCAAAAATATTTTTAAATGATTTATTAAAATTAAAGGCACACATACCTCAAAACTTAGCAATCCCTCCTCTTGATATTTATTCTGGGTGTATGTGATAGAAACTAGATCAAATCTGAACGTCCACCAACAGCAAAGAGATGAGCAAAGTTTGGTATATTTTGACAATAAAATGCCATGCAACAACTTATGCAAATATACTACATGTGTGAACCCAAGGTTTGTCACCAGAGGGTTAATAATACATATGCTATAATGACAAATATGTGGAATTGAAGGTCAGACAATCTGAAATATATATTGTGGAGATAATTAGATGTAAATATTACAAAGAACAGCAGGGGGAGGAGTGACAGGTAGGATGGCTGTGTGGTCACCTATGGTGTTGAAGGAAAAGCACATGATCTGGAGCATATGGTGCTTTCTGGGAGTCTATGAAATATGATACATAATTATCTTTACCTTCCTCTTATTTAATGTATTCTTCTAGTGGGTAAAACATCCACAATTTTAAAATAAGCCAATGCTGTCACTCTCCTAACTAAAATCTCCAAAAGCTCTTCATTTTAAGATAAAATCTCAATGTCTATTGACTTTGTCTGAGGATCCTCCATGTGTCTTCTGTACCCCTCTGTACAAACACTGAACAAGAATACTCCCAAGCAACCACTCTCCCAGCTGATGGTCTAAGTGTCCCCACCATGTATTGATTGTGCCTTTCCTCTGGCTAACCTTCTGGTATCCACTAAAATATCCCTTGTTCGAAGCCTTCCTTGACTTGTTTTTACCATATCTGTGAGATTCTTCTACACCATCTTTGGGCTGTATCTGTCCTGCTAGTAGCACA
This sequence comes from Cricetulus griseus, assembly GCF_003668045.3. Classification (NCBI taxonomy): domain Eukaryota; kingdom Metazoa; phylum Chordata; class Mammalia; order Rodentia; family Cricetidae; genus Cricetulus; species Cricetulus griseus. The sequence goes on from NW_023276807.1 coordinate 165,091,449, forward strand.
TTGTGTAAGCAACACATTCTTTCAAATGAAAAGTACTTTAAGACAGATAATCTTGGCCGGGTGTTGGTGGTACACGCCTTTAATCCCAGCACTCGGGAGGCAGAGGCAGGCAGATCTCTGTGAGTTCGAGGCCAGCCTAGTCTCCAGAGCGAGTGCCAGGATAGGCTCCAAAGCTACACAGAGAAACTCTGTCTTGAAAAACCAAAAAAAAAAAAAAAAAAAAAAAATAGAGAATCTCATCTATTTCGAAAGTCAAGAAAGTCAATAGGATATCTATATAACAGATTCTCAATAAATGTTACCTTAATAGATAGATGTTTAACTTGGGAATAGTGTATATCTTTTACTCACCGGGAATAACACAGAATAATATAAGGAGTCAACCATATAAAACTGTCATTATTGTAGCTCATAAATGGTTGGTTACTGGCAATTATATACAATTTTCTCTTCTTAACAAACATGGAATACATTTTTATAAAGTACACTATAATGGGGACTCATGGATCTATATCTTGGTGTAATGGTTAGCAGATTGTAGAAAACATAATAAGAGTCACTACAGAAATCATTTCCTAAGATATCCACAGCTATAAGCACCACATTGAGCCACAGGACAGCATTGCTATTAAGAAGCCACCAGGCAAATGAAAGTGAGATATTGATTGCTAGCCCCAACAGCTTCCTTTTGGAGTCTTACAGGCACCACCATTGCTTTCTGTTTCTCATCGATGTTATTTGACAAACTAGGGCTTGTTCATCTCAACTGCTGACTTTGGTTGCTATCAAGCATCAAGATTTGAATTTAAAAGACATTTTGCTTGGGTGTGCTGACATTCTTATAAAATAACACATTTCCAAATTATTCTAAGTAGGCAGAGCAACTAGGTATGTCTTTCATGGTGTTTTTCATGAGCAAACAGATTTGTAGATTAAAATATCCACAAATGTGATGATGATGTTGTAGTTCCTATATGCCTGAAGGGCTAAAGTGTCTGTGTGTGTGTGTGTGTGTGTGTGTGTGTGTGTGTGTGTCTGTGTGTATTAGGGGTGTGAGTGGGTAGGTGGGTGTACTGTAGGTATGGGTGGGTGTGTGGTATATATGTGGTGTGTGTGTGTGTGTGTGTGTGTGTGTGTGTGTGTGTTTCTGAAAGGAACTAAGCATTATAATTTAGCTCAGAACCAATTTTTCCACTAAAGGAGTTTAATCAAATAGTAGCATGCTGCAAACAAAAAACACTACTTGAAATGTTACCCAGCTGTTATTCTACAACATGATGTTATTAACTGAGGCCATCCTATGTAGACTGGAATGGCTCTTGGAAATGGTATCATGGTATATCTCAAAACCACAGACTTAAAAGAAGTGTTAAAATGACCACACATACCATCAACTAATGTGCATGCTCTCTCCTGCATATTTTTACCTAGATTAACACCATTTGGAGCAGCGTTTCTTCAGATCCATATATGAGATGATACCTGATAGGCACATTGTTCATGTTGACTATAAATGTTCTACTAAGAAATACTTGTAGATGTTCAACTCACCACTGCTTCTGTGGTTTCTCATCTATAGGAAAGGGGTCTAATTCAACAGCTTCTTGCTTGAGTTGCCATAACCAAGATCTGAGATGGTCCTGCTGGTGGTGTTCTCACACTAGCCTAAAATCAGAGCAAAATGATACGTCGATTTCATTTTAAGATTTCAAACTTAATGTCAATTGTACTTTTAAAACTAAAATGCTAACATCAAATACAATAAAACAATTTTTCCATGTGGCAAAGAGCTGGATGATGACATCAGATATTTGAGGTAATAATATTTGTTAGAATTTATTACAAAGAAACTTTGATGTCCTCCATAGCAGTTAAAATCTGAACAGAAAATCCAATTAGTAATTGTTTGAATGGACAGGATATTTGCTTTTCTAACTGTAGACTTAGTTTCGAGATACATCAACTCTGCCTCCACTGGGACTCAGTCTTCTTTTTATAGTAGAGTTCACCAAACAATGGCTACATGGTTACCAACAGAAAGGAGAGGAGGTCCTGAGGTCCAAGTGGTAAAATTAAGCTCATGTTGGTCTGGAGGCAAAGGAGGCCACTGTAGTAATCCAATCATATTACTGCTGTGTTAGTTTAGACCAGATTCTCAAGGCCTATGCCAGTTTTCAACCTTCTACCTATTGCCAAACCACGAGCTTAATTTCCATCTTATCAAATCCTGAAATAACTTCCTTTTCTAGTCAAATAAGAGTCTTGTCCCTGGCCAGGGGTGATTTTGAGTACCTTTCCCACCGCCACCCACTCATCCACTTCCAAAATCCCAGTATGGTCTCCCTTGTCACATATCACCATTTTAGAGTGAAGTAGCTTCCTCACTGGTCCTGTTACACTGCCCATCAAACATCCCATCCTCACTGTTTAACTCAACTCCCTACACAAGCATTGACTCAAACAGCTGAAGCTTTGCTTTATCATCTTACCCTCTTCCACCCACAGCACTTCTCACTTAACAGATACCCACTGTGTGCTTGCTGTGTGCCTACTGTGTGCTAGCCTGAGCAAGACATACCTAAAGGCACAGGCTGTTTTGTATGGTGATCGGTATGAAGAGGGAGCCTCCTCCTATAGGCACAGAATAAATGCAGCCAAATAAGTAGACCTGGACACCTCCTTTCATAGTCTGTGGTTCCAGTCCCATTTCCACACAGAAGGAGAACAATGACTCCAAGGTGGCACACTCAGGAAGCATCTGGTGCATCCAGGCAGGCCACTAGCCACAAACCAGGACCCAGTTTAATTTCTGTGAGGAAAACCCACTGACGTGAATTTCTAGTGTTTTTAATTGTCTGTTGATTACGTTTTATCTTGTCTGCAATGTTAAAGAAGGACGAGGAGGGGTGAGGTGAGGAAGCAGGAGGATCCTGTCTCTTAGGTTGCAGGCTACTCAGCAATACCTGCTGCCCTGTACCATGGCTGCACCTCCAATCTGCACACCACCCAGGGCCTTCGAGCAGCTGTGATTAGAATACTTCTACAGAAGCCTTCTGTCATTTACTTTTCTATACGAAACTTGGATTTCTATCCCCCCAGCATTCATTTCTTAAGCCCATGGGTTTCATATCTTGTAGGCACTAGGGATAAGAATGTCAAAAAAAAAAAAAAAAAAAAAAAAAAAGCTAAAGTAGCATGTTGTGTGTCCAAAATGTCGATTAAACAACAAGATCCTTTGCTGACAATAGGAGTGTTTGGAGCCTGCTTTCAAACATAGTTTTCATTAAAGGATTTTGCAGTGTTACCCAGTGTCTCCACTCATTTTTACTGAGATTCCCTATTTAAAAAAAAACATGAAATTTTTTTACATTATACACATGGGAAGCAATGGTCCTCAAAACATGTAGATCTTAAAGTTTCCTTTTTTCATCTTAATTTGCCATTGAGGTTGAAACACTCTCAAAACAAGAAAAAAATCTACTCAAAATATTAGGACTTTAGTGTGAAAACACGTATGGAGAAACAAGCGTCTGAAAACCCAGGTTCCGTTCTCTTCAAGCAAAATGCTGCAAGCCATCTTATCAGAGTCAGCTTCGCAGTGCCTCAGCTCAGGGTTATGTAATGCAATAAATAATTTCAATACTCTCAAGAAACAAATGGGTCTTGTTCATCTTGACTGATACGGCTTCTCTCCCAGGCATCTGTGGGCCTAGTTTCCCCACGAATCCTCCAAGCTCTGTAGAAGGTTCAATAACAGACGCATGTGTGGTGGGAGGGGCTCCGCAAGCTAATAGACACTGCTCTCCTTTCTTGTCAATAGACACTTCTGCGCCTCTCTGTGCTACACTGCCACAATGCCAAGCAGGAGCTTCAAAGAGGATTTCAAGGGAAGCAAGAGGAATAAGGATGGCATCCTCTAGCTGGAGATGTGTTTGCTTCTCATGCAGACTGAAGGAAGTCTCCTTCTTCACTAGCAGCCTATTTTTCCGATAAGCAACCAAAGATTTGCTTGCCTTACTCACAATTCCACTCTGCATCTACCCTCTGGCTACAAATGTGACCCGAGGTCAGCTCTAGGACAAGAAGGAAAAATGCCTGGCCCTGAGACTAACAAACAAGAAAACCTTAATTGGGCTTTTTCTTTTATCATCAGAATGGGAAAACTTTGTAGCTAAGTGTACATTTTTAAAGAGACAGTTTCATTTACATGAGGCTATAATGTAACTTCCACTGTATGTATGTGCCTTTGAACACTTATATTGGGCAAACCTCCTTTGCTGCTGATATTCCTATAGCATACACTGAGAGTGAATGAATTCTGCTGTAAAAGTAAAATAACTGTTTTTTACATTATCCATGATCAACTCTCCTCTTAACCTTGGAACATCACCACCACGCACAAGGAAACCGTAGTACTAGCTGCAGTTGCGCCAGACAGTGACAGTGCGAACACATTCAGTCCCTGTGGGATCTGTTCAGAGTCACCCCCTTCCAGCATGCAAACACATACCTCCCCCAGCAGATGCTGTTTTGGGGGCAGCAAGTAGGAAGCTGGAGGCAGCTGAATTTGCCACTCCCTGGGTAGTTTTGGCTTCCCTGTCACCTGGAAATCTCTTTCATTACAATTGCAAAGATTTTGCTAAAGCCAGAACCCCACAAATGAAAGCTACTAATGACAGGAGGGGAGGAGAGACCAGTAAGGAAGCTGAAAATTCATACTTAAGGTCATTTCACCTTTCTCATCTGCTTTTCCAGTCCTGTTGTGGAGAAAGAGACATCCCTTTTGATGTCGGCAAATAAACTAATCCAGTACTTTGTGGCCTTCTTAAGGATAAGATCAAGTTTATTAAAAAAAAAGAAAGGAAAGAAAACACATATCAAAAGCAGCAAGACTGCTACATCAAACTGTCTAGCCCTAAAATTCAACGGTTCCAAAGTGGAGTTGGAAGCTTGTGAATTCATTCATGAGCATGGCTGGCTGTACTAAAACATACATGCTCACCGAGGACAGATGCCTGCGGAAGCCTCTTCGAGAGAAATGGCCATTACCGCAACCATTTTAAATATGTTGATCAGCATTCTGCAAGACCTTCCAGGACTGACAGTAATAGCATTGGGAAAGAGAGAAATTGGGCAGGTGATGGATGTCTGGTCTGTCTAACACCCACCTTCCTTCACTGCCAACTGTGGCCTGTCCCATCTGACTTAACCTGTGATCATGAAAGTTACCGCCAGTACTGTCATACAGACACATAGCTCTGCAGCAAAAGCAGACCATGTAAACAACCTTGTAGCTGTTTCAGAACCTACTGCCCTGGGATAAGCCATTCTTTTCTGCGGCCAGATTGCAATGCCCTTCAAAGTTATCCGCATAAGGCAGTCAAAGCAGCATCTTGGTCTCTATATTTAAATGTTGGAGGGAAAAGAAAAGGATATATATAATGCATACATATCATTTTTTTAAACTATCCATAACCTGATTTGTTGAAAGCTTTCCAATAAACCCCATTTACTCTGCTTGAAGGAGCAAACACATAAATTCTGATAACTGTGTCACCAAGCTCTTTTCCAATTACAGAATTTTTTTTCCTCCTAAAAACGCTCTGACATTTCTAGGGGACACAGTATCTCAGCACAGAATACCTGGGAATCTTGCCATAGAAATATGCTGCCTACTGTGACTGGGCGATCACTTTCTTAAAGGGACATTTACCTATGTGGCTGCAGTGTCAGTGTTTGCTCTTTTCCCTGGTCAAGCCCCTGTTTTGTGTTCCTGTCTGCAGCCCAAATTTAGCTCAGAGTCTTTCTACAAGAGAAACATCATTAGTTTGTTATATACATGTATATGCATATATATGTATACATATATATAAATTGTATGAATATATTTCAGGATATTCCTGTCAGGAAATAAAATTTATGTTTATTAATGACATTTTTACATATCTTATGAGACCTATAGCATTTCTCAAACTGAGATCCACACTTCTAAACAAGGCTCTCTCTCTCTCTCTCTCTCTCTCTCTCTCTCTCTCTCTCTCTCTCTCTTTCTCTCTCTCCCCCCCACCCTCACGTATCCGTTTCTCTTACTCTGCTTTGCCGGGTAACAATAATAATGGTCTGTCCCACCTTCTAGCACTCTTCAGTCCAAACAGAAAGGTCTCAGCCTCGGGCTAAGAGGCTGCCCAGAGTAAAATCCCAGGGTCTTCTTGCCTCTGAGACAGTGCGTTTCGTAAAACTGGCTCTGCAATACCATCGCTTCCTACTTTCTCATGCTCTCTCCCATCCCACAAGAGCGATGACAGAAATTACCCACCCTCCCAAAATGGGTTAGAACCGAAAATGAGCAAGGAGTCACCTACCATTCCGTGCCTGAGAACTAGGATCCTGGTCCGGATGCTTGCCCCAGAAATCCTCCCTACTGGCTTTTCATTAGCCACATTCCAAATCGGAATGAGGAGGAGGGTCTTTGGAGGTGTGGAGATTGTTTAAAAATAATAACAGACAGGTGATTTCCAAGGAGACCCAATCTTGAGCTCACTCAAGCCCCTAGGGATTGAGGAGTGGGGAAGAGAAAGGAAATTTGTAAAAATGAAAAAAGGAAAAAAAAAAGGTAAGCATATAATATATGAAGCACCACCCACCCCCATAAAAATAAAAAGAGACGGGTGGTTTAAAGAGAAGAGTGGCTTGCTGAATCACCCTCTCTCAGTGCCTGGAAACCATTGTGCAGCGGGAGGCTGCCTGTACCATTGTGGAACCTACCAGAGGAGAGGGACAGAGGGCTTGGGGAATGGGGTTGCTATGGCAACTGAAAGGAGCACACATGACGTCAAAGCCCAGAGAGGTCTAGGGAGGGGTAGGAGGAGGGAAGAAAAAAAAAAGGAAAAAGTCTATCTGTAGCTACAGCTACCTTGTTTTCTGGCGAAATGAGAAGCAGGAACAGGACTGTGGCAACCAAGATCTGCGAATTCAGCGCTAGCGCGGGCGGGGGGAAGAGGGGAAGGAAGCAGAGGGATGTTTGCACAAAGCCAAGGAGCACCTCCTCTGTGTCGCTCCCGCTTTGCACAGCACCGAGGACAGATCGAAAAGCCATTGGGAAGGCAGTCACACTCGCTTTTCAACTACCTCAGCTTCTTGTAATCAGCAAAGAAAGACAGAGATGTGCCATCTCTCTGAATGTCAAAACAAACGAGATGGCCACAACCTCAGAAGAGAAGCAAGGATTGGAGCTGCGCCCAGCCCACAGAGGTCATTTGTCCAACAGCATTTCTTCTCTGCCTCCCTATTTCATAAAATCCTGCATAAATAAACATCCACTAAATCAAACTCACTAATGTGTATATGGCAATTTAAAGTAGAAGAGAAGATACTGGTAATTTGTGTTAACAAATTAATGTATGGGGTGCTTTTTCGTTTTCAGAAAATTAATATAAATTGCACTTAAGCAATTTTCTGGCTTTGACTGCTATAGGACATTTTTAAATTATGAAAAATATATATATATGCATATATATATATATGATAACTTGATGGAATGAGAGCAATAGACTACTTTCACTATTAAAATGTTTACCAAAACAATTTTCACCTTATGTTTTAAAAGCAATCCTAGTCTTTGGACTTCTCAAGCTACGCGATCAGATCCAATCTTGTTTTTCTTAAACACCTTCGAGGTGGGTTTCCATCTGTTGAACCAAGTAGTGCTAAGATTTAGGCTTCTACACTGTGCTTTGGAACTGGCGTACTGACTCATGAACAAGGAGCTCTCTCATAGGCTAATACAACGGAAAACAGGTGTAAAGCCAGGAGTGACGGCAGACCCTGCAATGCATCATGAAACACCAGGAACCACGTTGGTTTTGTGGTTTCTGTGCTGTCATTGATGCTATTTTGCCTGAGAAGTAAGTTAGAAAATGAAAAGGTCGTGTGAGTCTTCACTCTAGTCCTCCCAACAAGTTTTTAGTTGTTTCTTTGTTCTACATTCATGTCTAGTAAGAACCAATAGTTGACTACTAATTTTTACTCTCCACTTGGGTCTGCTTATAAATTATAACTGCCTCATATAAAAATATGGGTGGACAGTCAAACAACTTTATAATAGACAGCAATTGATATGTTCTTTCTTCTACTTCTCTCTCCCTACCTTTTCTGTGCTGGGAATAGAAATATCAGACCTTACACATGCTAAAGCGAGCATTCTACCTCCATGCAGCATCCCAAACTTGTTTCCTAAGTTTGGATAGCAAAAGCCAATTGCCAATAATCCAATATCGATAAGGAAAAACAAGTTCAGCTTTTACCTTGCACTGTAAATAAATATTTAGTCAAGAGAAGCTATACACCAGGACATGAGAGCTAAACATCTCTAAAGCTAGTAAAATAACGTGTATCTGTTAAAGGAAAAATGATTTTTTGGATCTTGAAGTAGGATAGATTTCTTTTTTTTTCATTCATTTATTTAGCTCATAAATAAAGTCATGCACAATTATGATATAGAATACAGTATGTTCGCAATGGCATGGCTAAATTAAAACAATTAACATGTTATATCACACATATTCATCATTTTTGTTTTGAGAACACTTAAAGTATACTATCTCACAACTTCTAAAATATAGCATATTGTTATCAGCCATATTTATCAGGCTCTCAGTAGACCTCAAGACTTCAGAGAGTCCATGCCTCTTGTCCAACTGCAGTTTTATATCCTTAAACCAATCATTTCCCCATTGTTAAAAGACCCGCATTGAAGCCTAATAGCCACAATTCTGCTCTCTGTTCCCATAAGTTCATCATTTCTAGGTTACACATAAAATTGAAATTGTGTGACATTAAAGCAAATAGGTGTGTGCTCTGAAAAAAAAGAAAAAAAAGAAATGTACTTCATCAACATTAAAAGCTTTTACTTCCGCAAAATCTTCAGTGAGAGAGCCGACAAAAGGAAATATTCTTGACATATATGTGAAAATATATTTGATACATATAAATTCCTGATTATGTAAACATTTACTATTTGGCAATGAAAACAAACATGCAATGATGTCTAATGAGTAAGAAAACTTGGGCAGACATTTAACAGGAAATTTATAAATAATCCATATGTATGTGAGAGAGATTTCAACATGACTCATCATCAAAAACTAATTAAAACCACAAAGAAATTCCATTCTGTGCTTACCAAAAAATGACTAAAATTAAACGCACTGATACCACCCCATACCATACCATAGCGGGGCTATGAGAAACCAGAGCTTTTGACTGCTGGTTAGAATAGAAAGTGATTAAACTACTTTGGGAAGCAGATTGGGAAGGCTTTATCATGATAAACACACACCTACAGTGTGACTCAACAATTCCATTTCTAGGTATTCATATAAGGGAATAGAAACATATGGCCACAAGATGTTGCACAGAAATGCTACACCAGCTTTATCTGCAATAAGTAAAAACTAGAAGCAGCTGAAAGCGTGTCCACAGAACAGATAAGTAAATGAATGTATACTTGTATAGCAGAATTTTTAAAAAGAATAGCAGTCACTAATGCATTAAAGACCAATCATTTTCATTTATTGAGTTTCCAAGAGTTACAGATGCCAACCAGATTTGGAGAAAAATATATTGTTTAATGCTTTAATATTCAATCTGAGTATTTTGGTAGTGTTGACATTGTTGGCATAGTGTTTAAATTCTATTCTACATACTTTGGAAAATAATTTCCTAAAATTTGAGTATGAAATAAATACAAGTTTTATTAATCAATACCTAAATACTTCCCATTCCTTATTGGAGTAAACCAAAGTTTACTCCACATCCTTGATTTTAATGTATTCCTCTACTTCCATATCTCAATCCAACAAAACAACTTTCAGGGCCTCCTGTACACCAAGTAAACAAATGGTAAAAACTGCAATAGAAGCAGGGGGAAAGGTTATTGTATTTGCCATGAAACGTGTTCTTTTGGTTGAGGAGGGGCGAACATTTTTTTTTCCTTTTTAAAATTTAAATTAGAAACAAGCTTCTTTTACATGTCAATCTTGGTTCCCTCTCCCTCCCCTTCCCCCCTGTCCCCTCTCTGACCCCCTATCTCATTCCCTTTCTGCTCCCCAGGGAGGGTGAGGCCTTCCATGGGAGATCGTCAAAGTCTATCATATCATTTGGAGCAGGGCCTAGACCCTCCCCTGTGTGTCTAGGCTGAGAGAGTATCCCTCTAAATGGAGTAGGCTCCCAAAGTCCATTCTTGTACTCGGAATAAATACTGACCAGAGGCCCCATAGACTTCCCAGACCTCCAAACTGACATCCTCGTTCAGGGGGTCTGGAATAGTCCTATGCTGGTTTCCCAGCTATCAGTCTGGGGTCCATGAGCTCCCCCTTGTTCAGGTCAGCTGTTTCTGTGGGTTTCTTCAGCCTGGTCTTGACCCCTTTGCTCATTACTCCTCCCTCTCTGCAACTGGATTTCAGAGTTCAGCTCAGTGTTTAGCTGTGGTGTCTGCTTCTGCTTCCATCAGCTTCTGGATGAAGGCTCTAGGATGGCATTTAAGGTAGTCATCAATCTCATTATTGGAGAAGGGCATTTAAGGTAGCCTCTCCAATATTGCTTAGATTGTTAGTTGGGGTCAGCCTTGTAGATCTATGGACATTTCCCTAGTGCCAGATTTCTCTTTAAACCTATAAAGGCTCCCTCTATTATGGTATCTCTTTTCTTGTTCTCCTCTATTCTTCCCCTGACTCGATCTTCCTGCTCTCTCATGTCCTCCTCTCCCCTCCTTTTCTCCCAAGAAGGGACGAATTCTTTAAAATGCTTTTGAATGAAGTTGCACTTAAAAAGGTCTGATTTGGCTCCTTACAGTACTGTCATTTTTAACAAATGATTTTAAGAGGCTAACTTAATATACATTCTCATTTTTTAAAGGTAGGCTTTATTTACCATCCCTTGTTTCCAAGTCTTCCAAGTCTGTGTATATAGTAGCAAGTGTGTGGAGATGCTACTAAGGGCATTGAGGAATATCCATCTCTTTTAAAATGATCTGCCAAAACATGAAGCAGTATGGATGGCTCCCAAAAACATTGCTCTGCCGGAATAATCTTTATTATTAACACTTAAGGACTTTATTATTGAGACTTAAGGGCAAACTATGTAGCTGCTATATAGTAATGGGAATCAGAGTGATAACTGCTTGAGGAAAGCAGACAGTGGACTGTGCAGAGTGAGAGGGGATGTGCACAGTGATGAACCCAGTCTATGTCTTGATAGAGATGTGAGCTATCATATGTGTACATCGATTTGTCAGAGCTAATTGACATGTAACTCTTTAAATACATGCATCCAAATCACATTTAATTTAATGCAAATCAAATTCTGATTTCAGGGGAAATTTTTTAAGTCAATTCCCAAGAAGGAAATTGCTAAAAGACCAATAAGTTAGAGTTCTAAAACTTACAAATCTAGTGCTTTGCCATAAATCATGATTTTTTTTCTTTTTTGCAGACCACAAGGACATCCAGGGTAGAAGGACATGAGGTCCATTGGCTCACAGATAAGCACAGAGAAACTGGAACTGTTAAGCAGGTTCTTTTCTTCAAGTGGAAGAAATTAACACCTGTTCACCTGGAAGACGGAAGTGGGTGTTTTTTTAACAACCTGGTAATCTGTTGCTGGTCCACAGAGCCGGACCCCAGAATCCTGAGCATTGTTATTCAGTCAGTAGAACCCATCCTTGTGCTTATCACAAGCCCATCCTCCTTAGGCACTTATCCTGAGCACTGCTTTTTAGTCAGTAGGACCCATTCTATGGTAAGGGTCACAGGTAAGAGAAGTGCTTTGCAAAGGAGTTTCAATGTAGCCATACCTAAAGCTTTATTGTAATAATTGTCACAAGGGAACCTTTTCCAAAGTTCTACTTGGCATCAGACTCCAGAAGTTTGAATCAGCTTGGCTGACTAACTCATGATGAACCAAGTTTCCTTCTTACTTCCTGAAGATTGCGTTCCCACCAGTTTAAGAATTGAAGGGACCCCCACAACCCAACCTAAGGCCTAGTGTAGGGTCACTGGGATCCTAAGTAATCTGGCATCCATCAAAGAGGAGAGTAATAGGTGAAGGAAGTTTGCATAGCTCACAGATGAGAATTCAAACATTTAAGAAATAGATTTTTCAAGTTGGGGTGAAGCCTTGGAGGGTAAAGTGCTTGCTGCACAAATGGAGTTCAGTCCCCAGTGCCCACACAGAGCTAGACATAATAGCTAGTACTGGTGGAGAAGCAGGATCCTTGTTGCTTGCTGGCCAGCCAGTCAAGCCAAATCATATATTCTCAGCTTCAGTGAAAGACTCTGTCTCAAAAATTAGGGGGAAATATTTAAGAAAGATACCTGACATCAATCCTTAGCTACTACATGCAAGCATACACAATTGCACATGCATTCGTGAACACATGTATACACAGAGAGAGAGAGAGAGAGAGAGAGAGAGAGAGAGAGAGAGAGACATGAGACATGAACACACACACACACACACACACACACACACACACACACACACACACACACTGGCATTTTCAGAGAAGCTTGCTTACCAAACCACTGGTTCCATCTGAGAGACCTTCATGGAATGTCAGGGCTCAGACACTGAAGAAAGTAGCAAAGCTAAGATTTGGCTTTTCAAACGGAACATGGCAAAGAGCTCAGGGGCAGGAGATTTAAAAGAACAGAGAATATAGAAACAAAGTCCTAGTGAGGGTCCAGTCTGAATCTAAGACTTAAGTTTACCAATCAGACAAGAAATGAGACCTACCAACACTCCAAGTCTCTTGTCAAGATTGTCTTGGAGCCAAATGAGCCACTAGTCTCCTCTTGGTAGACATTTCCCAGGCTTCATAGGAAAACCTTTAAGACTGTCCATCTCAGAAGAAACCAGGAGTCCCAACAAATAAACAAAACTCACTGGTGCTTCTGAGAGTTATATCACTAGATGGCTCTATCTTTATGATAGTAATATCAGCTAGCAACATGACAGCAATGGAATCAGTATGCAATGTAACAAGACGGTGCCAGGAGAGTGTGAAAGGTTTGGAGAAAGCAACCCCAATTATGAATTTTGAATCAGCAAATGTGACAGGCGATTGGATGTATGGGGGATCACAGGGAATCGACACGCCTTCTTGAACTGTGTCCTTCCACAGACAGAAGTGAAGCCATCCTGCAGAACCAGTCTTGTGTCTCCCATGATGCTGGTGAGTATGCCCCTTCCCAGGTGCCCTCAACAGAGCAAGTACTCATCCTCAGGAAAATAATGACTTCATAATTGAATTCTCAGAAATGCTATACCCAATACTTTCCTTTTGGAAGCCACATTACACAGTAGTAAATTAAAGTCGATGATAAACCCTGAGGTACAAAAATAATCATTTTTTAAAAATCTCTCAAGTTTTAATTAATGTCTTTTAATTAATATCTTAATAGTTTTTAATTAATATCTTGTATGTTTCTATTAGGATAGGAATCACAAGAGCAGTGGATTGCCATGGTCATAGCGATTCTCTGTATCATAAGTTGAAGGGCTAATAGCTCCAATAATAAGTAAACTTGGTGACTTTGCAATGACAAGAGGAGGATTCTATGCTCACTTTTTAGAACAGGTTTAGGTTTATGGGGGTGGGGAGGGAAGCAGCATACAGAGAATTCCTGTGGGCGCTCCACCTCTTCCCATAGTCTTTCCCATCACTAATTTCGTGTATGTATATTATATTTTGGGAGCAAATAGTATTAACACATCATTATCAGGATTCGTTCTTTGCATTGAGCAGTACTGGCGGTTTTGAAATATATATATAATATTGTGGTGTACTCATTTTTATTTTTTTCCTAAAGAGTTCATTTTGCATTCTGACAACAGTGTTCACATCAAAAGTAGGAAGACAGAATTAGTCTCATGGAAGTTCTTCCTGGTGGAAAAAAAAAGCACTCATGTTAGAATTTAATAGCAGAAAATGTGCCTTGAGCCAATTTTTATTAAGTTTATTTTATTAAGTATTGATTTTTTTTAGCTATGGCTCATAGAACCAAGAAAATTATGTCTGTTTGTGGTTAAGCATACTTTGGTTCTGAATGCAGAGTATTTATCTCAACAAAAGCATGTGTACATCAATTTTCAGCATCGTGGTAGCTTTTTTTTTTTAAGTACAGATTTAGTTCACAGCAGACAATGGTGGGAAAACCTATTTCAAAATAATATCAAGAAGCTTAAGCCTCTTCGGGTAACATCAGCTTTAAAATCTAATTTTAAATTTGTTTGTCATTTGAACAACAATGCTAATAGAAAATTGCCTTGCCTTAGATCCCCGCAGACACTGGTTTGTGAGATAAAGAAGCCATTATTCTTGTCAGACGTCCTCAGATACACCCACATATCCATCCACACTCAGCTGCCAGCCTTCCTACCCCAGCTTTGATGCAGAGTCCCCGAAGGACAACAACATGAAGATACCATGGATTACTTTGAGTTCTGTCTAGAAATGCAATTTCTTACTATTCTGTAACAGCTCCTATCTCAACTAAACAGCTATTCTCACCTCTGCTTGACATGCCATTACAGTGCTCAAAAGGCAAGCTCACTAAGGCAGGTTAAGAGACAAAAAAAAAAAAAAAAGTGAGGCCGGGCGTTGGTGGCACACACCTTTAATCCCAGCACTTGGGAGGCAGAGGCAGGAGGATCTCTGTGAGTTCGAGACCAGCCTGGTCTACAAGAGCTAGTTCCAGAACAGCCTCCAAAGCCACAGAGAAACCCTGTCTCAAAAAACCAAAAGAAAAAAAAAGTGAGACCAAAGCTGATCTTTTAAATTTTTCTTCTCATAAACATAGAACCAACCGTCACCACTAAAGTGAAACTTCCCAACAGTGGAGAGCCTGTTGTTAACAATCATGGTGAAAAGATTTTGTAATCACTTAAGAGAAAACAATGACATAAATAAGAATAGCTCCTGATGATAATATCTGAACAACAGACAGAAAAAAAAAATTGAAATGTTTAATCTAATGTTCTTAAGCAAAATACTTTACCAGCATTAACTAGCATACACAGCTCATGCCAAGTCTCACCATCTAATGGATTGTTCAAACAGCAAGAAAATCTGTCAAGTGCCCTACACATGTCATTTAACATTTGTTGCAATATTGCATTCAAGAGGGAGATAAGGAAATATAAATGTGATTTGCAAAATTGTGAAGAGAGAACAATGATGATAATAATGAATATTGTATACATATTTCTTATATGTATACAAGATTTCTAAAAGGTTTTAACATTAAATGGTTTTTCTTGTTTTTATTTAAATTAGAAACAAGCTTCTTTTACATGTCAATCTCAGTTCCCTCTTCCTCCCCTCCTCCCCTGCCCTCCCACCTACTCGTTATCCCAACCCCTTTCTGCTCCCCAGGGAGGGTGAGGCCTTCCATAGGGATCCTCAAAGTCTGCCTATCATTTGAAGCAGAGCCTAGACCCTTCCCAGTATGTCCAGGCTGAGAGAGTATCCCTCTATGTGGAAAGGGCTCCCAAGGTTCATTTGTGTTCTAGGCATAAAAACTGATCCACTACCAGTGGCCCAGTTGTTCAGACATCAAAACAGATTTCTTCCTTCAGGGGATCTGAAACAGTCCTATGCTGGTTTCCCAGCTATCAATCTGGGGTCCATGAGCAAACCCTTGTTCAGGTCAGCTGTCTCTGACGGCTTCTCCATCCTGGTCTTGACCCCGTTGCTCATCACCCCTCCTCTCTGAAACTTGATTCCAGAGTTCAGCTCAGTGTTTAGCTGAGGGTGACTGCTTCTGCTTCCATCAGCTACTGGATGAAGGCTCTAGGATGGGATATAAGGTAGTCAAAAATCTCATTATAGGGGAAGGGCATTTAAGGTAGTCTCTCCACTATTGCTTAGATTGTTAGTTGGGGGTCAACCTTGTAGATCTCTGGATATTTCCCTAAGTGCCAGATTTCTCTTTAAACCTATAATGGCTCCCTCTCTAATAGTATCTCTTTACTGCTCTCCTCTATTTTGCCCCTGACTAGATCTTGTTCCCTCATCCTCCTCCATCCTCTTCTCCCCTTCTCTTTCTTTTAACTCCCTCTCCCCTCTCCCTATGCTCCCGATTAGCTTAGGAGATCTTATCCCTTTCCCCTTCTCCAGGGGACCATGTATGTCTCTCTTAGGGTCCTTCTTATTTCCTAGGTTCTATGGCATTGTGGATTGTAGGCTGCTACTTTTTTGCTCTAGATCTAAAATCCATACATGAGTGTAAATACCATTTTTGTCTTTTTGGGACTGGATTACCTCACTCAGGATGGTTTCTTTTAGTTCCATCCATTTTCCTGAAAATTTCAAGATTCCATTGTTTTTTTCCATTGAGTAGTACTCCATTATGTAAATGTACCACATTTTCTCCATCCATTCTTCAGTTGAGGGGCATCTAAGTGGCTTCCAGTTTCTGGCTATTACAAATAATGCTGCTATGAATATGATTGAACAGATATCCTTGTGTGCTTCTTTTAGGTATATGCCTAAGAATGGAATTGCTGGATCTTGTGGTAGATTGATTCCCATTTTCCTGAGGAACCACCATGCTGGTTTCCAAAGTGGTCGTATAAGTTTGCACTCCCACCAGCAGTGGAGGAGTGATCCCCTTTCCCCACATCCTCTCCAGCATAAACTGTCATTGGTGTTTTTGATTTTAGCCATTCTGATAAGAGTAAGATGGTATCTCATAGTTGTTTTGATTTGCATTTCCCTAATGGCTAAGGATGTTGAACACTTTCTTATGTGTCTTTCAGCCATTTTAGATTCCTCTATTGAGAATTGTCTATTTAGTTCTGTACCCCATTTTTTAATTGGATTAGTTTGGTGTTTTGTAGACAAGCTTCTTGAGTTCTTTGTATATTTTGGAGATCAGCCCTCTGTCAGATGTGGGGTTGGTGAATATCTTTTCCCAGTCTGTGGGCTGCTGTTTTGTCTTGCTCACTGTGTCCTTTGCCATACAGAAGCTTCTCAGTTTCAGGAGATCCCATTTTATCAATTGTTGATCTCAGTGTCTGTGCTACTGGTGTAATGTTCAGGAAGCAGTCTCCTGTACCAATTAATTCAAGGTTTTTTTCCAGTTTGTCTTCTAATAGGGTTAGTGTGGCTGGGTTTATGTTGAGGTCTTTGATCCATTTTGACTTAAGTTTTGTTCATGGCAATAGGCTTGGGTCTATCTGTAGTCTTCTACATGTCTGCATCCAGTTATGCCAGCACCATTTGTTGAAGATATTCCCTTTGTTCCATCATATAAATTTGGATTGTTTGTCAAAAAAATCAGGTGCTCGTAGGTGTGTGGGTTAATATCAGGGTTTTCAACTCTATTCCATTGGTCTACCTGTCTATTTTTGTGCCAATACCAAGCTGTTTTCAGGACTATAGCTCTGTAATAGAGCTTGAAGTCAGGGATGGTGATGCCTCTGGAAGTTCCTTTATTGTACAGGGTTGTTTTGGCTATCCTTGGTCTTTTGTTTCTCCATATAAAGTTGAGAATTGTTCTTTCAAGGTCTGTGAAGAATTGTATTGAGATTTTGATGGGGATTGCATTGAATCTGTAGATTGCTTTTGGCAAGATTGCCATTTTTACTATGTTGATCCTACCTATCCAAGAGCATGGGAGATCTTTCCATTTTCTGGTATCTTCTTTAATTTCTTTCTTTAGAGACTCAAAATTCTTATGGTACAGGTCTTTCACTTTTTTGGTTAGTGTTACCCCAAGGTATATTATGTTGTTTGTGGCAATTGTAAAGGGTGGTGTTTCTCTGATTTCTTTCTCAGCGCATTTATCATCTGTATATAGTAGGGCTACTGAATTTTTTGAGTTAATCTTGTATCCTGCTACTTTGCTGAAGGTGTTTATCAGCTGTAGGATTCCCTGGTAGAGTTTTTCGGGTCATTTATGTAGATTATCATATCATCTGCAAATAGTGAAAGATTGACTTCCTCCTTTCCAATTTGTATCCCCTTGATCTCCTTTTGTTGTCTTATTGCTGTAGCTAGAACTTCAAGGACAATATTGAAGAGGTAGGGAGAGAGTGGACAGCCTTGTCTTGTTCCTGATTTTAGAGGAATCACATTGAGTTTATTTCCATTTAGTTTAATGTTGGCTGTTGGCTTGCTGTATATTGTTTTTATTGTGTTTAGGTATGTTCCTATTGTCCCTGATCTCTCCAAGTCCTTTATCGTGAAGGGGTGTTGGATCTTGTCAAAGGCTTTTCAGCATCTAGTGAGATGATCATGTGGTTTTTCTTTCTCGGTCCGTTTATATGGTGGATTACATTGATGGATTTTCGTATGTTGAACCATCCTTGCATCCCTGGGATGAAACCTACTTGATCATGGTGGATGATTTCTCTGATGTGTTCTTGGAATCAATTTGCCAGTATTTTATTGAGTATTTTTACATCAATGTTCATGAGGGATATTGGTCTGTAGTTCTCTTTCTTAGTTGTGTCTTTGTGTGGCTTGGGTTCCAAGGTTATGGAAGCCTCGCAAAAAGTGTTTGGCAATGACCCGTCTGTTTCTATTGTGTGTAATACTTTGAGGAGAATTGGTATTAGCTGTTCTTTGAATTTGTGGTAGAATTCTGCATGAAGCCATCTGGCCCTGGGCTTTTTTTGGTTGGGAGACTTTTGATGACTGCTTCTGTTTCATTAGGGGTTATAGGTGTATTTAAATTGCTTATCTGTTCTTGATTTAATTTTGGTAAGTGTTATCTATCCAGAAAATTGTCCATTCCCTTTAGATTTTCGAATTTTGAGGAATACAGGTTTTCAAAGTATGACCTGATGATTCTCTGGATTTCCTCAGTGTCTGTTGTTATGTCCCCCTTTTCATTTCTGATTTTATTAATTTGCATGTTCACTCTCTGCCGTTTGATAAGTTTGGTTAAAGGTTTGTCTATCTTGTTGATTTTCTTGAAGAACCACCTCTTTGTTACATTGATTCTTTATATTGTTTTCCTAGTTTCTACCTTATTGATTTCAGCTCTCAATTTGATTATTTCCTGGCATCTACTTTTTGGGGGTTCATTGACTTCTATGTTTATATGATTTGCTATGTTGCCAAGTATGTGGTCAATTTTAGAGAAGGCTCCATGTGGCACTGAAAAGAAGGTATATTCTTTTGTGTTTGGATGTAATGTTCTGTAGATATGTTAATCCCAATTGGGTCATAACTTCTATTAGATCCTTTGTTTCTGTGTTAAGTTTCTGTCTGTAGTTCCTGTCTAGTGGTAAGAATGGGGTGTTGAAGTCTCCCTCTATAAGTGTGTGAAATCTTATGTGTGACTTGAGTTTTAGTAATTTTTTTTATACAAACATGGGTGTCTTTGTATTTGGGGCAGAGATGTATTTGGGGCATAAAGTCTCAGAATTGAGACTTTATCTTGATGGATTTCTCCTGTGATGATTAGGAAGTGACTTCCTTCATCTCTTTTGATTCATTTTAGTTTAAAGTCTAATTTGTTAAATATTAGGATTGCTACCCCCACTGCTTCTTGGGTCCATTTGATTGGAAAATCTTTTCCCAACCCTTTACTCTGAGCTACCATCTGTCTTTGAAGTTGAGGTGTGTTTTTTGTATTCAGCAGAAGGATGGATTCTGTCTTTGTATCCATTTTGCTAGCCTGTGTCTTTTTATAAGAGAGTTAAGACCATTAATATTGAGGGATATTAATGACCATTGATTGTTGATTCTTGTTTGTTTTGGATTTGTTGTTGGTGGTGTAATTGTGTGTGTATTTCCACTCCATTTTTCTTTTGGCTGTTGGTAAAGTGGAATTATCTATTGCCTATGTTTTTCTGGTTGTAATTTACTTCCTTGGGTTGGAGTTTTCCTTCCAGAACTTTCTGTAGGGTTGGGTTGGTGGATATGTATTGCTCTGGTTTTGTCATGGAATATCCTGTTTTCTCCATCTATATTGATTGAAAGCTTTGCTGGGTATTGTAGTCTGGGCTGGCATCTGTGGTCTCTTAGTGTAGGTAGAATATCTATTCAGGACCTTCTGGGTTTCAGAGTTTCCATGGAAAATTCAGGTTTATTCTGATAGGTTTGCCTTTATATGTTACTTGGCCTTTTTTCTTAACATTAAGCATTTTTAAAGGTAATGGGAAAATAGATGTGTGTAGTAAAAGGGTATTGGATTTATCAGCAAATATTGTTTAAATTATGGCTATGCTGTTTCCTGTCTGGGAGGCCTGAGCAGATCATATGACCTCTCCATTTCACAAACTAGACAATGAAGACAATGATATTTACTTCACAGACTTCATGAGATAGAGATTAGATAATGTAACTGACTGTGGCAACCACAGTACTGGCATGCAGTAGTCATTCAGACGATACTGAACTGAATCCATGAGTCATTGGAGGGATGCAACACTCACTAGGACTCTGCTTTCCTGTTTTGGCCAAGCAATCCCTGGACATCACCCAGTGACCCAGGAGCACTCCCTTTCTGTGACTTGGAGGTCTGAAATTATAAACACAAAAGGAGAAATACTTGATCACATGCTTGCCTGCATTGAAAGGACTCTATAGAACCAATAATTAACTTGAAGAAATGTGAGCCTCCCTGTCAGTCTTTATTCCAGATAGTATTCAAGACACTGTCTTTCTCAATAGCTAAGAAAAGGAGGCAACTTAGGCATCCAATGGATAAGAAAAAATGTGGTACATATATACCATAAAATATTACTCAGCTGTAAAGAAAAGTAAAATCATAAACTTCACAGGTAATTGGGTAGAGGCAGGACAACTGGTAATCCAAAGAAAGAATGTGTGTGTGTATGTATGTATGTATGTATGTATGTATGTATGTATGTATATAAAGCTATATGGAAGCCTATTATTAATCTCACAGCTTAATTAGAAAATAAAATTGGAGGGACAATAGAATACATGTAATATAAAAGGAGACTGGAGGTAAAAGGATTAAGAAGGGACAGGGACTGAGACAAAGGACAGAGGAGGAGGTAGGGAGAGGGTGGGCTAACTGGGGGTGTATTAAAAGTAAATCTAACAGTTAATAAGCTAAATTCTAAACACAGCCTTTTAAACTGAGTTCTGAGATGCCCTGCATGAGTGGACAATGAGTTCCCAAGAAGACATGGGTTACTAAATAAAAATGCTGCACAAGGAATGTAATACGCCCCAGACAGGTTTTTGGGCAAGGAAACCTCCGAGCTCTCCAATACTAACAAGCCACTGCCATTGCCTTTGGTTACCTTCCATGACAACACTGTAAGACCCTATCGTCTGAGACACCACACTTTTCAGCAGAAGAACACAGAAATCAAGCTCAACATCCCTTCTGACTAACTTTGGTGGTGTTAAAAGGTGCTATGCATGATTCTGAGGGGAAATTCCTAAACTCTCTTACCTAGCCCTAGACCCTGTACTCTGCAACACCAAACTGCTAGGTGAAATTTGTCCACAGCTACGGCAGTGGCAGGACTGTTATGAGGTAACTAACCACTTTCTGATTAGATCTGAAGTGTTCTGTTTTGCAAGAGGGAATTTCATGCCTGCTACTGTAACTATGATCAAAGCCCATGGCTGGGAAGGTTGTATCTTGGTAAATGATCATGTGTTCAAATTTCCTTCTAAATACTGATGCTTGTGCTCATAGCTGGATGTTCTCGGCCTGCATTGGGGAAGCACCTTTTTACAGTGGACTACAGTAAGCATAGAGATCCATAACCAGTCAAAAATGCTGAGGAGGAGCCAAGTGTCAGCTCTAAGATAGGCATTTCTATTAAGTCCTCATCCCCATCAAGGCTCAGGAAACATCATGTAAGAGGAAACAGAAGGAATCTAAGAGGCAGAGGATGAAGAGAAGGGCTATGAACAGTTGTCCTCGGGATATGGCAAGGTAATTGTGCTCATGCACTCACACCAGCTGTGATTACCTCCAGAAGACCTGCAGATGGAGCCAGCCAGAAGTTCTGCAGGATGAGGAAGATGACCTGCAGTTTCCGCCCTTTATTGAAAAGCTATTGACATTGCTAGGGAAAGAGGAATCACTGGTGTTTGAGGATGTGGTTCCCAGGGATGGTCCCACACTTAGACACATGTAGGCAGCACTAACTGAACTTAGTGGGTTATCAAAATAATAATATTAACGATAATAAAGACCACATGAACCTAGGAAGGGGAACAGTATGTATATGATTATATTTCATTATACACATGCATGGAACTATCAATCAATAATAAAAAAGAATAAAACCAATTATTCTGACATCCCCCACAAAAAAAGGGATATTGTTATCCTCACTAGCCATTTCCCAGAGAAAAATCAACTACTTGATTAGCAGATATTCAAAGTCTGCCGAAAGAAATAGAGAGGCATATTCGAGGAAGAAATGGCCTACAGAAAAGCAGTGCTACTATTAGAATTGTGTGAAGTTCTAATACTTTAACTAAAATGATTTCATCCAACCAGTCACCGAGCAGCATCTACATTTCAAATACTGTCTTGGAGACTAAGAAAAGAAGTCTGATATTTGGTCCCATAAAAGAGTCACAATCTTATTTCAAGAGCAGCCATCGAAAAACACACTTAGGAGTGTGTGTCTATATGCAGAATGAAAGCAAAGATATCTTGTCTTTTCAAAGAAGGAAGTCATAGCCATGTGTACACACACTGAAAACATGGACCTCCAGCCCATGGGGGAAGTGATACAGCCTGATACAATGGAAACTGTAGTTGTCAATCCCTTTGAAATACTTTCCCAGGAGACACTGAACAGGCAGTAGCTCTCTAGACTGCAGTCTCTGTGTCTGCAATGCATCAGGTCTACATAGCACGATAATTGCACTCTGTCACCACACTGGAGAGGGGGTGTTAAAAGAATTCTTGAGTGATGAATAGAACATTAATAGTTCAAGATTTAATAAGAACAGACTTTAAAGTGAAGGAACACACTTTGTTTGTATGAGAATAACAAGATACACTTCCCTAGTTGAAGGAAGACAGTAATAGGGAAAAAAGGACAATTCTTGTAGCAAATTGTCTTCTGGCCAAAGTATGCAAACCAAATGTTTACCCTATAAACTATGAAAATGCAAGCCAGAGAGAACAGAATCTACTGACAAAGTCGGCTAAGGCTTTCTGAGTTATCTAACAAATGCTACCCAACAGCTATAAAGGTTGTAATCCCCTTACCATTATCAATAGCACCACAGGCAACTCCATTACCATGATCATCATTACTATAGCTACTCTATTGAAAGTGTACTCTATACCACTACGTTAGACTGACAGCCATCATCTCTAATTCTACAGCATCACTATCTCAGCGACATGCATTGATCTACCTACTAAGCCATAGATAAGAGTCATCCCATATATATGAAAACTAAGACTAAGTGAGAGTTAACACCATTTGTTCACAAGCACAAATGACCACTAGATCAGGAATGATTAGGTCTCTACATCACACGAGTTCCTGTATTCAGAGGCATTAAGGAAAATACTAATGAATTTGACCTCACTTGTACATCTTTGAGCATCCTTAGACTGAGAAGGCTGAATCATTGTCCCGTTATTATTGCTGAACAATAATCAGCAGAGAAGGTATGATCCCTTGAGATGAGGCAGAAGACCATTGGATGGGAAAGGTGGAAGCAGCCTTTCTATGATATGATGTAACACAGCTTGTCAAAATACAAAATGGCTGTGAAGTGCTGAGAAACACCAGCTAATAAGGCACCTGGTATGTGTTTCAAGATATGATTGCACTTTGTGGACAAAGGCTTTAGGCCAACTGTGAATTTGAGAGTAAAAAATATCAGTCTGCAGATAGCTACATTTTCTGAACTGAAAAATCTACTGCATATATGCAATGTAGAAGACATTGGCAGCTTTCTTTTCAAACACAGCTGCATATTTTGATTGGTGATATCATCTCTGGAAATAAAAGGCCAGAATGGTACCAACACAAGTGTACACACACAATCACGCAACCATAAATTCATCCAAACAACAAGTATTCACTAGATATCTAGTATACATGGAAAAGAAAAAAAGCTTGCTTCAACTCTTTCAAAGAACTCAATAACTGTTATACATGGCTATGGGTGACCATGAAGCAAGATCTTTTTAATTACTGTATCAGAGTAATGGCAATGAGGAAGTTTGGAAGGTCAATTATTTCTGACTAAAGTTATCAGGAAACATAAGGAATGTAATTTCTTATAATACACAGAATGATTTCTCCTGAGATAATGAAGACATTCATCACAAAAGACCTATGACACAAGAAGGGAGATGGCCAAGCCACTCACTACATGACTGACACCAAGAAACGGACATGGAATATACAAGGCAAAAATGAGGTTCGACTCCCAAAGTACATAGAAATGAAGTGCAAAGAGATTCATATATGATAAATATGTTCCCTTTCAATCCACACAGTAAGCACCTCCCTGCCTTACTTGGAAACTCCCAAAGTTTTTTGTGAATAACTATGAATTTGCCATCATCCTAATGAAGTTGGTGTGTATCTAAAAATTAACTCTCCCAGTTTCACAATAATGTATCAGCAAATAATTCCCAATGAGGCAACAAGCTTGATCTATTCTAAATCTTATTAGCTGTAATTCACACTTGGTTTGTAGAGGAAATGAGATCTACAAACCTAAGCTCTAGTAACTTTTTAATGATATACTCACTTCAAAATAAAAGAAGCTATCTTTTTTTCCTCCTCAGTGGAGAGTCTTGGATCTTATCTCTGGACTTACCCACATACTATTAAGTAATATATTTATCTTTTCTTCTGAAAGCCTGAGGTGGGGCCAAATATAGCTCAGAAAGCCATTAGCTTGACTAACTGAACAATGCACTGATGTTTATAGATAGAAATTAAGGTTTAAGACTGAGAAAACACCCTGGAGCCCATAAAAAGCCTCCTGAAATCTGAGGTCTCCGATTTACCATAGTAAGACTTCAATAAAGCTGGACACGGTGGAGCATCCTGTAAGCCCAGCACTCTGGAGGCAGAGGCAGGTGGATCTCTGAGCTTGAGGCCAGCCAGGTCTACAGAGTAAGTTCCATTTATTGTTGAGTAAGATTCATCCTCAACTAGACTTGTTGAAATCAGGCTTGTTAAAGTAGCATCTCAGCAGCTGACATCATTTTTATATAAAAGAAATTAGAAATACATCTATCTGATAAGGATTTTGATAAGGTTTATCCATCCTAAGATGGATCCTACCATTACCCCAAAGTTCATTATAAGAACACAGCTGTTAATTTTCCAGATCTAATTCAGAGTCCCTGGTCATAAAATCTCTGTGGAAGAACATCGCTATTGAAAAAATTAAGAAAATAATAATTTAAATTCAACATACACTTTTCTTAAACTATGCCACCTTCTTGTGGAAAATCTCACTGTGGCCCTCCTGGCCCCTCAGAAGGCTTCTACTCCACCCACTTCTACTCCATCAGGGTCAGTGAGAGATGAGGTAGTGTTTTAATGCAATGTAAGGATAAGTTTGAACCATAAATTTCTTGAAAGTAAGACCCATTTCTATGTATGCCTGTAATCGCCCGACCTTCAAGAGTTCATAGTAAATATTCCATGTATTCATTGAATGAGTAATGACCAGATCAGTAGATCATTCAAACAATAGTCTATTCTCCCCAGAGCAGCTACGATGATAAACTGTTTCCTAACATGACACTACTGTTTATGTAGGACTGGCCTGAAGCTAAAAAAGAGGTCAAAACGTGCCAAAAAAAAAAAAACAGATTTTTCTCATTCTGAGAGAGGCAGGAGTTTGGCTGCTCCCCCACTTTGCACAGGCAGACCCCAACAGTTAGGTATGGAAGTGCCCAGATGCACATAGCAACACAGACCTCTAAGGAGGAACTGGCTGCTGCTTATCTACCTGACCACTGAAACCTTGTAAAAATCCTTCTCCTGTGGGTTTCACCAGCCTGGTCTGGACCTCTATGCTCTTCACTGGTCCTTCTCTGCATCTGGGTTCCAGTTCAGATCCGTAATTAGTTATGGGTGTCTGCTTCTACTCCCACTAGCTTCTGGATGAAGGCATATAAGCCAGTCATCAATCTCATAATCAGGGGAGGGCATTTAAGGTAGCCTCTCCTCCATTGCTGAGATAGTTAGCTGGTGTCATCTTTGTAGATGCTGACCTGAACATCCAGGAACTCTTGCTCCCCAGTCTGATAACTGGAATACCAGCATGGGACTGATCCAGACCCCAGGAACATTGGTTTCTGTGAGGAAACCTCAGAAATCTATGGGGCTTCCTGTAGAAGCCCAGTATCTCCAGTATCTACCCCTAGCATTGGTGTGGACTTTGGGAGCCCCTTCCATATAGAGGAATACTCCCTGAGCCAAGATACACAGGGGTGGCCTCGGCCCTATCCCAAAGTAAACGAAAGACTCTGATGACACCCTATGGAAGGCCTCACCATCCAGGGGGAGCAGAAAAGATATGTGACAGATAAGATTTTAGTTGGGGGGAGTGGGGAGGATGGGTGGGAGAAGGGAACTGGGATTGTCATGTAAAACAATCCTGTTTCTAATTCAAATAAAAAAGTTGGAAAAAGAATTCCTTCTCCTGGTCCCTGAGTGTGCAAATAAAGTGCCCTTGATGTTCTTGCCCTTACCAAAAGCATACCAGTGTTAGACTCAACTCCATTCTTCCTAGGGTATAAATGTCCCTTGCCCTCTCCAAATAAACAAACTGTCCACTGACACAGGGTGTCTTTTTCCCATTGCACTTGCTGCCCCTTAGGATCTGGCCATACCCTGATAAAGGAAGGGGGGCTCTAGCTAACACCTTCCCAACTTCCAGCATACTGGAATAAAATGCACACTCCTTTGTGTTACAAAGCCTGATGGACCTGCTTTGCTTTACTCTAGCTCCCTCTCTGGCCCCCTCCTCTACCTTTCTTTCCTTCACAGGTATCTTTGCTTTGGCTCAGAAAAGTTTACTCTTCTCTCTGCTTTTTCACGACCTGTTCTTGTCTCCAGCTCCGATTCTTGCTGTATTCCTAATCTGTAGTTTATGCCATCCCAAACTCAGAACAGTTTTGAACATTTGGAACAAGACAGCTTTTTGATGGATCTCTCTAAGCCAGAACCCCTGCATCACCTCTCTCCCATTCCTGTTCATCTTTACAGCAGTGTATTAGTTATGCTTCTGCTGCTGTGATAAAACACCATGACAAATCAACTTAGCAGAGAAATGATTCATTTTGGTTCATAGTTTGGGAGTAGAGTGTCCCAGTGGGAAAATCCTGGCAACAAGGGCTTGAGACACCTACCTGGTCATGGTGTAGGCAGTGTCAGGAATCAGGGAGATGGATGCTTGCAAGCTCTCAAGCTCTGTTTGCTTTCTCAGTTGTGTTCATTCTGGGACCTCTGCCCAAAGTCTGTTGCTTCCCACATTTATGGTGGGTCTTCTCACCTGAACTAACCTAAAACAGATGATTCCTCACACCTGCCCAGAGGCTTGACTCTATATTCCTCAGGCTGAAATTCAATATTAGCCAATACAAGCAGTTACCCTTTTCTGGTGTGTTAAACATTTGTGTGTTCACCTTCTATGTCCCACTGTGAAATGCATGATGAAACAATGTTTTGTTCACTAATGGGTCATTAGTGCTGGAACGATGCTTGAGTAGACACACCACATGTAAGTATTTGGTTGAATGATTAAAGTCCATCCATCCTCAGATTCACTGTGATATTGTTGAGAATTCTGTACAGATCTATCTTTTAGTTACTAAGCATTTGGTACTGCTTTCATAACTGAAATCCATCTTTGGATGGAAAGGGATAAGGAAAGAAAAAGAGAAGAGGGCAAAGGAGAGGAGAAGGTGAGAGAGGTCATTTATCACGTTAAGGATCTGGAACTTTATCCTGAATTCCCAGAGTATCCTCAAGACCCAACTTTGCAGGCCCAATACTACTTTCATGGTCCCACAGGGATAAGACCTAAATCGTTAACTACAAACAGCATACCTCTATGAAAGCCCTGCTATACTGTAAAAATCATCTCACACATATAATACTTAAAGGAAAGACAAAAAAAAAACACTTTGATTTGGAGGTCAGAGCTCTTGTGGTTATTTTGTTGTCATCTAATGTAATCTTTTAATCATTTTATATCAGAAGAGGGCTGGGTGAAGTTGCAGAGAGAGAGGAGTGATGAGCAAAGGGGCCAAGACCAGGCCAGTGAAACCCACATCAACAGCTGACCTGAACTAGGGGGAGCTCATGGACCCCAGACTGATAGCTGGAAAACCAGCATAGGACCCCCTGAATGTGTCGGTGAGGAGGCCTCAGCACTCTATGGGACCTCTGGTAGGAGATTAGTATTTATCCCTAGCAAAAGAATGGACTTTGGGGGCCCATTCCATATAGAGGGTTACTCTGTCAGCCTAGACACACAGGGGACAGCCTAGACCCTGTTCCAAAGGCTATGACAGACTTTGAAGATTCCCCCATGGAAGGCCTCACCCTCCCTGGGAAGCAGAAAGAGGGTTAGAGAGGGGCAGGGAAGGAGGGGAGGGAGTGGGAACTGGGATTGGCATGTAAAACAAGCTTGTTTCTAATTTAAATTAAATAAATAGAAGAACAGAGGACTGGATGAACTGTCACTCAGCCTGTCTTAGAGGTTTGGAGGGTGCTGTTATGATAGGGTTGAGGGACACACATCACAGACTCCTCCAGGGCTGGATCCTGCCCCTTAAAAGCTCAGCACCACACACTCACAAGCCTATGTGAGAGAGGCAGAGAGGATGGCAGCCTAGAGGTTCTGCTAAGTTATCAAGACAGCTGTAATTCCTAGACCCTGTTCCATTGCAGGTAGATATGAGGCAGAAGGAAAAACATTGGCCTATCTCCTTGTTATGTGATTGCCTTTCATTTTGTCTTAGAATGGTTTGTTCAACCTCGCTTACCTGTTGAACTATGGTCACCCCTCTGGTAGGTCTGAATCCCTTGGCATGGATTCTCCTTTAAAGATACAGTGTTGATGTCATTTGTCAGCTTTGCTTGTGGTAACTCAGTTGTAGGTGCTGCATCTGCACAGGTCCTTCACACAGAACAGTCTAAGGGAAGGACTGCTTCAACAGCCTAGGGTTTCTATGAACCACGTTAGTCCTGAGACTCAGGCTTTCTGGTTATGTTTTCTGATTGCAAATATTTAATTTATTCTCATTGTTTCGTTTTACAATGAAATATTCTTTTCATCGTCTTCCACAAAATCTCACACGGAACCTAGAGTATTTAAACTATAATGTTTTATTAACAATTAAAACATTATACACATTTAAAGTTGTTCCTTGTGGTATAATAGATGCAAGTTGTGATCTCAGTGCCATTATTTTGGAGAGCCACAGAGTTTCAATACTGATGTGAATATTGGTTGTCTTGTTGTATCCCATCTGTACTTTCTTTTTTTAAAAGTTATTTTTAAATAAATAATTCCATGATTCTGAGCTTAAAGATGAAAAAGAAAGGTCCAGAGCCACCAAAAATAAGCTAGAAGTTTCTATGGCTCATTTGTAACTCTAAATAAGTTGGAAGTTGCAGAGTCATCAATCTACATCTAGAGTCAAGAGCCAAATCCAGTTTAGTTTACTCTGTGTAGTTTTTTAACTAGTTGTCAATGGTTTGGAAATTGAACTGTGTTTTACATAAATACTTGATTTCTCCCTTCTATTGAAATCCCCAAGGCTCTGACAACGCTGGGATCATGTTCCAACCCAGAAACAACTTTATGGGTTTGCTGTTGCAGATGCCCATATCTGCCACTCCCCAGCTTTCTACCCTGCAGTATTTCAGTTGCTCCTCAAGATGTATGACCAGAGGCAGTGAGAAGCTGTATTCCTTTCTCTCTGTCTATGGTCCCTCATCCTACTCCAAGCCATCAGCAAGCTCTTCATGTCACCATAGCAACCTGCCTACCTATTCCACCTTCTAGGGTCCTCTGTGCAAATCCTGGTTAGATTTACTCTTAGGTCCATTTCTTGCTCTCCACTGGCTGCCATAGCCTGCATATGGCTGGCTTCAGCCAATGGGAAACACAAACAAGACTGAAGGTGGGATACAGGAGAGGCTGAGGTGCTTCACTGGCTTATCCTATATTCATAGCAGGCCCATGCTCACCAGAGTGCATTTGCATCATTCAGGGGCCTAACAGTAAGTAAGTTTATATTGAGAAGGATAATCCAAGGCAGAATTATTTATAAAGGAACTACAAAGGGGCCTGCATGTCAAGGAACTTTAGAACACAATGCTTAGAATTCTACACAGATAAGAAGAGTCCACACACAGTAATCCATTTGAGTCTGACAGCTTCCAGGTACCTTCAGGCAAGGGATACAGTCAACCATGAGTAACTGTATTGAGAGGAAACCAGGGAATTGGAACCCTTGGCATTATTTGCTGTCATTTGTATACAGTTTCTCATTAAAAAAAAAAAACATTGGTATATCAGGCATTGCTTCTTTATTAAGAGGTTGGGCTATTGTGTGTACTATAATCATAAAACAGCAATTACAGCCACTGCTGACCACAGACTTCTGACTCAGCCAAAATTGTCTCTACCTACTGTCTCAAATGTGTCCAGGGCAGAAGTGCAAGGATGAGGGTGAATGATTTCTCAATGAGACCCATTCACTTGGCATTTACTGGGTTCTTCCAGTGTACCAGGTACCATCCCAGGAATGGGGAAAGAGAAAGAACAAGTCCCAGGTACATAAAGCTTATATGATTGCAAGGACAGAATGGACACACATTTAATTAGAGAGGTTTATATATTCAAGGCAACGAGTATAGGATATACAAGAGCTCTTGGTGAGCTCAGAACACAAGAGGGTAAAGAACTATAAGAGATGAGGCCTGCAGGGGATGCAGTAGCATCACAGGGTTTCAGAGTTTATTTTGATAACCGAAGCCATAGAGAGCTGAGCCAGGAGGTGAAACCACTTAATCTAGACTGAAGGGAAGCTTTAGGAATAGGAATGAGTAGAGACAATGGTCTAGGGATAAACCATGGGAGCAAAGGGAATACATGGGACATCAGCTTAAGCAGGAAGTGGAGAAAAGAGTACAGACAAATGTATGAGGGGGGTTACATTCAGAAATACAGGCAGTTCCCCATAGCCAGGGCTTCTGAGTCCTAATCCTACCCACACAGGAATGGATCTTTTTAAAAGGCTGTCTCAGATGGGGGTTGGGTGGGGAAATGGTGGGGAGAGTGGAAAAGAGGGGGAGCTGGGATTGATATGTAAAATTAGATTTTTAAAAAATAATAATAAAAAGAGCCGGGCATTGGTGGTGCACGCCTTTAATTCCAGCACTCGGGAGGCAGAGGCAGGAGGATCTCTGTGTGGCCTGGGGTGATCAGCCTGTATCTGTATTGAATATGCATGGTCTTTCCCCTTCACTATTTCCCTAACCAGCACAAGGTAACAACAGTCAGCATGCACATGGTACTAAGTGTAATAGGGAACCTAGTATGGCTTGAAATTTGATAATGGAGGGTGTGCTTAGGTAGCAGGCAAACTTCATGAGACCATTGTAGATGGTTTTGTCTACATACTGTTTTACATGAGAGACCTGAGGTCTATGATTTCACACCCAAAGAGGATGACCATGTTTAGAATTTGGAAACACAGATTTTTCTGGTAGTAGGTCCACAGGATGCACTTTCAATTTTATTTGTGAATATGTCACAAAAAAAGTAAATCAATAATTGAATAGTTTTAGTAGGTTAAGAAATTAGCTAACATATACCTACATTTAAAAAAATAGTTTTGACATTTTCCACTTAAGATTTAAAGAAACGTGGATTTTTAAATAATTATATTAAAATTACTTTCTAATACATAGACAGCTCTGGAGTATAGCATCATATGAGCAGTTATAAAGATAGAAAAATAATCATACTTTGTTCTTCATCAAATATCCATTGATGGTATCTTTCTCAATTTTAGAGAAAACAATTTTACTGTGATAAAACAATTACTTCCATAACTAACAAACACAGGTATTGTCGAGTTATTGATTAGCTACTGGGAAATAAGTGGCAAACACCTATTTGCTAGACAATCATCTTAATGAGTCAACTATTATGTGTAATCATCACCATCATTGCTTATCTGTCATTGTGAATCTGCCATTCTAAAATTCAGTGAGGCACACCCAGGAACCATGTAAATCAAGTCTTCCAAAGGATTTCCTCACACCTAGTAAATATCCCACTAGTTTCCTCTGATTGGCATCTTCTATTCTTTCTCTAGCTTCACCAGTTGCTAACACTTCCTCTATCTCTATCCTTTTCTTTAATTGGTGGACTGTTTGACCTTTGTAACTGAAATCTTTAAGATCTCTCTCTCTCTCTCTCTCTCTCTCTCTCTCTCTCTCTCTCTCTCTCTCTCCCTCTCTCTCTGTGTGTGTGTGTGTGTGTGTGTGTGTGTGTGTGTGTGTGTGTGTCCGTGGCCCACATGTATGAATGAGGATCCCAAAGAGGCCTGATGAGGGTGCCAGATCCCCTGAACTAGAGTGACATGCAGTTCTGAGCCTTCTGACTCAGATATTGGGTTAGGATTAGGTAAGGGTCTTCTGGAAGAGGATAAACTGCTTTTAACAACTGAGCCATCTCTCCAGCCATCTTAAAATCTACTTTGTAAATAATAACGCATTGTAAAAGCTTAAATAAATATTTTACTTTATTTTTTCTTATTATTATCGTTTTGTGTGATGTAGCATGGAGACCCTGTGTGTATGCCATAGTGCGTGTGCTGAACCACCTCACAGCATCACATATTATTACATTGCTAAAAAAGAAAATACAAAATAAATTTTCAGTGCAAAAAAAGTATGTGAGGTAGTGAATTTGCTATTAAAATGATTTAGTCTACGTTGTAACATATATCAAAAGACTATTATATGCCTTGAATATATATCATCTTTCCTTTAAGAATAATTTTAAGAGATTAAGAAATACAAAAGTATCCAAAATAGTTCAAATATAACCAAATAATAATAAATCTACAAAAAAGGTAGATGTCAGCTGTGTGTGGTGGCACAAATCTGTAATCCTAGCATTTAGAAAGCAGAGGCAGGAAGATCCTGAGTTCCAGGTTAGCCTGAACTACACATAAAATCTGGAGGCAAAATCATCAAGGTAAATTTATGAAATTCATAGATACACTACTGTCATCATGTTAGAGAATCCATTCTAAATATTAAAATAAAAAAAAACATAATAGCGAGACCAAACCTCAGCATGTAGAGGAGATGCAGACTGAAGCCCTACTCCTGCCAAGGAGCTATTGGCAACTGATAGCTGCTGGGAAAGGAGACTCAGTTTTCTTTACGTGTGGCTCCTGGTAGATCACCCATGCTCCAGTGGAGAGACACATCAAAGAGTATGTGAGCAGCACAAACTGGGCTTGATGGATGGGAACAAAAAGAGGACATGAAGTTGGGTGGAGATCCATCTACTAAGGGTTGGGGGAAAGTTAATATGATTAAAATATATTGGACAAAATTCTCAAAGAACCAATAAGAACATTTTAAAGGACCATAATACATTATTTGCCTTGCAATTTACCTCAAACTGTCCTGAAAAATACAACACACACACACATACACACACACACTATATGTATAACATAAATAAAGTATGCCATGGGTACCATACAGCCTGATTGTTACTCATTTTATTAATTTATTTGTATTTCATAGCTATGACTAAGGATATAAAATGTATGGTAGTAGCAAGCTTTTGCATACAATTCTTAAACAACTGGCAAACATTAACACTGAAATGGAAAACATAAAAATGGTGGCAAGGAGACACCAGTAAAGCACTCAGAACCAGTTCACTTCTGTGCCTAATGATCTACAAGATGAATCTCAGTTATTGATCTCTATGAGAAATCAAGTTCAAAGGAGTATGAAACAGTATTTGTGACTTGTTGTCACTGGAAATCTTCGTCACTGGCTTGATGTCACACGTATAACAGATTACCTTGTCCATGAGCACACTAGGGTTGAGCTAAGTCAATTCAAGAACAGCAATGAAGCCATGTTAAAAAGAATAGTGACCTTAATACAAACAAATCTTTAAAGATTTGGAACATCCATCAGTGAAGAAGACAAAAATATTAATATAATGAACTCTAAAAACAAAACTCAGCGCTTCTCAGAATAACCAAGAAAACAAGTTCCAACACCTGAAGCTACCTGAGTCACATGGCCTTTTGTTTTAGTGGGGATTCTTATGGGCTGAATTGCATGCCTTCAAAATTATTTTGTTAATACCCTAATTTAACTACTTTAGGATGAAATGACATGGTGTTAAATCACTAAGATGGATCAAATCCTAATTTGATTGATTGATGTCCGTATAAGGAAAGGGCATGAAAAACTACTTACAGAATCAGTGTATCACAATTGAAAGTCCGAATCTCATTCTTCACAAGAAAAAGGGGGAAAAAAGAAAAAAAAAACTATCCTAAAAGTCATATGAAACAACAACAGACCCTGGTTAGCCAAGACAATCCTGAGCAAAAGGAACAATGCTGGAGAGATTACCATTCCAGATCCTAAAATATATTACAGAGCCATAGTTAGCATATGGCTAAGTGGTTGTGACTCACACCTTTAATTCCAGCACTTAGGCAGATCTCTGAATTTGAGGCCAGCCTGGTCTACAGAGCAAGTTCCAGGACATCCAGGGTTACACAGAGAAACACTGTGTTGATGTATGTGTATGTATTTGTTGTGTTGTGTATGTATGTGTGTGGTATTCTCACAAAAAAAAAACAAATACGTAGATTAATAGAACAAAATTGAAGGCCTAAACATAAGCACACAAAACTTCAGGTGCTTAATAATTGACAAAGTTGTCAAAAATATATGCTGAAGAAAAGAAAGCACCTTCAACAAATGGTGCTGGGGAAAATGATAGTCCATGTGCAAAAAGAAAAATGAGATTACACTGGTATGCACCACCTTGCACAAAAACTAACTCCAAATATCAATGGGCCATACCTGAAACCTGAAATACTGAAACTGCTTGAAGACAACATAGCAATACCCTACATGATAAAGGTGTAGGAACGAACTCCCTGAATGAATTCTATTTACTCAAGAATTAAGGACAACAATTGACAAGTGGGCATCTATAAAACTAAAAACCTTCTGCACAGCTAAATAAACAGCCAGGTGAAGAAGAATCCCAAAGAATGGGGAAGAGTCTTTGCTAACTACACATCTGACAAAGGATTAATATCCAGAGTACATGAAGAACCCAGAAAAACAAGGAGTCAAAAAAGAAAATGACCCATTTGTACAATGGGCTTGATTCTCACCATGACAATAATGGACTAAACATCTGAAACTGTAAGCCGGCCCCTCTATTAAATGTTTTCCTTCATAAGAGTTGTTGTGGTCATGGTGTCTCTTCACAGTGACAGAAACCCTAACTAAGACTAAGCACTCTAGAACCCTGATGGCTACCTGAATAGAGAGTTCTCAAAAGAAAGAAAACATTGGCTAAGAAATACTTCAAAAAAGTGTTCATGGTCCCTAGAAATTGCAGAAATGCATATCTAAACAATATTGAGATTTCATCTTACCCCCAGTCAGAATGGCAAAGACCAACAAAACAACTGACAATAAATGCTGGAGAGGATTCAAAGGGAAAAGAAAACCCTTATTCTGATGGGGATGTTCTTTTGTATATATGTTTCTCTTATTGGCTGATAAATAAAACACTGATTGGCCAGGCAGGAAGTATATGATGGGCTGGGAAATGAGAATTCTGGGAAATGTAGGCAGACGGGGTTGCCATATGAGCCCAGGAAGAGAGGATGCATCAGGCATTCTCAGGTAAGCAAAAACCAAATAGAAATACATAGATTAATAGAAATGGGTTAATAGTTCAGACAGAGCTAGTCAATATGAAGCTCTAGTCATTGTCCAACAGATTTATAATTAATATAAGTATTTGTGTGTTTATTTGGGGCCTAGGGGCTACAGGGGTAGGTGGGACTACCACAACATCATTCACTGTTGGTTAGATTGTAAACTGGTACAGCCCACTATATAAATCAACGTGAAGAATCCTTTAAAAGCTAAAAATAAATCTACCACATGACCCAGCTATATATTCCTTGACCCTTGGCATATTCTCAAAGGATTAGACATCCTTCTTCATAGATAACTTGCTCAGACATGTTCATTGCTTCTCTATTCACAATAGAGATATGGAAACAACCTAACTTCCCTTCAACTGATGGATGGATAATGAAAATGTTGTACATATGCATGGTGGAATACTACACAGCCATAAAGAAAAATGAAATCATGAACTTTGACAGTAAATGGGTAGAATTAGGAAAGATCATATTAAGTGATGTAACTCAGACCCAGAAAGGCAAACATTTCATATTCTGTCTAGTTTGAGTTTCCTAGTTCCAAATCTTCAAATATAGATGTAGTTCCCACCCATCATTAAAGAAACTTAAACAAATGAAGACCATGACAGAAAACCACAACCAATTAAAATTCAGAGTTGTGGACTCCAGTACTATTGGCTACATCTGCAATACCATTCCCACACTTAAGACTCAGGGATCACTGCTGAAGAAGGGACAGAAAGATTGTAAGAGCCAGAGAATCGAAGAGTTTGCTGTAAGACTGTGTCATATAACTTTTTATTACATGCCAGACATCGTGTGTTAAAAACAGAGACTTCGAGTGGTTGACATTCATAAATACGTGTGGACAGACTTCTTCAACCAGTGCTGTTCAATGAGGAAGCGTGTAATGTTCTCACAGACGAAACATTAGTTTCTCTGAGTTCGACACTACAGAGGTTAATATAACCATTTAATACTGGAGGATTGCTTCATTCTGGAAGAAGTATTTTAAGTTAGAAGTACTTCATTGTACTGTTGCGTAGGTCAAATCATCCTATGGTAGTTTGAATAGGAATGGTCCCCATAGATTCATGTGTTTGAATGCTTAGCCCAAAGGGAGTGGCACTATTAGGAGGTGTGGTCTTATTGGAAGTGTGTCATTGTGGGGGCAGACTTTGAGGTCTCATATATGCTCAAGGTACACCCAGTGTGTCACACAGTCTCCTTCTGGTGCCTGCAGATCCACATGTAAAACTCACATCTCCTTCTCCAGCACTATGTCTGCCTGCATGCTGCCATGTTTCTCACCATGACAATAATGGACTAAACATCTGAAACTGTAAGCCGGCCCCTCTATTAAATGTTTTCCTTCATAAGAGTTGTTGTGGTCATGGTGTCTCTTCACAGTGACAGAAACCCTAACTAAGACTAAGCACTCTAGAACCCTGATGGCTATCAATAAGGAAGGTTAATTTTAGCTAAGGTATGCCTTGGCTGTGCTGTTTGACATCGTATTTCTGAGAACCAAGCTAAACAATAACACCTACTCAGTATAGGCTGTTCTAGTGGCAGAGGGACAGGAGCAAACGAAACTCAGATGGTGACTTTAAATCAAGCATGCCGTGAGCGCTGGACTGATTGCTTTGAAAGCAGATGCTGAAAGAGTTTGGAGGGAGGCAGCTTTCCACAGTGGAAGTACATCTTCAGGAGCACGACAGGTGGAGGCCATCTCTCTCTAGAGGGCACTCCCCACGTGGATACCAAACCCTGTGCAGAGATATCTAAGCGGAACATCTCCAGAACTATTGCCATGGATCCACTCTTGCCCATATTCTTATGAACAGAGTATATCACACGACTGAGCCAGCTACCAAAGGGACAGGATGGAGGTTGGAGAGTGGAGTTTAGGGTGGACCCCAGGGAAGGATCCCTATAGGGAAGAGTGTAGTACAGTGTCCAAAAGCCTATGTCATTAACTCAGACGTCCTTGTTGTGTAACTCAGACCAGGACAAATGATGTATGAAATCCCTAACAGCATACTTAGCACACTGCTGACAATCAAAGCTCACTGGAAGACAAAATTCCAGACATAACTAACCAATGAAATTACTGATGTTTATTTGCTCAAAAAGCCCATAGATGAGTCCAGCTGTACCTCCTGTATGGGCGTTCCCCCTTTGTGCACATTTAGGTCCCAATTTTGGAGCCACTACTCACCCGACACCTGCTTTCAGCTGCTATTCTCTTCATCTCCAAGAGATGGTTATCATTCTTGACAAATTCAATGGTGTTTTGCAAGGGTTAAGCATTCCATGCTGAACCTAAATTCATAATTTAATCCCAACCACTGATATGCCTGGTTATAATAGCAAGTGTGTAGTGCACTTATAACATTTTAACTCTGATATCCTAAACTACTTTTCCATAGATATTTGTTACATTAATAAATCTAATACATTTACATGAGAAAAAATGTCCCCTTCTTAAGTGAACCTAAACTCCACATAGAAGATGCTCAGTTCTTAACCTTGTAAATCTTTTAAACTAATAATTCTACTTATGATAAAGTTTCTTAAATTAGTAGATGATAATAATGTAAGATTATAAAGCAATCCTATTAAGTGATTATAAATGGAAAACGACACTATTACCAGACCTTAGCTATTCAGCTATGCTCTCTCTTCTGCATATCATGGGAGTTTACACTCACTGCCTATTCAAGTTTCTTTGGTGTCTGCCTTATTAACTTTTAAGGTACTCCATTCTAACGTTTTGAAACTCCAAAGGATGCATTAGTAGTGGAGCATATGCAACAGATCTTCCCTCCTAATCTTCCATGTAAACACACAGGGTAAGTCTATTTTCAAACAGCTCTTCTGTTTGCTTTTGAAAGGAGCCTAAAAACCCTTCAGCAAGAGGCAGATCCTTTACTCTATAGCTGTGGCTGCAACAAGACCTAAAGTACAAAGAACTGGTACAATTTCACTAAGATGACACAGGAGTTGAATGTGAGATGCTCTTTGAAAGCAGTAAAAGATAGCATTTGAGTGAACACTTCCAATGGGTTAAAAGAGAGAACTCTAACTTGGGACATGGTTCTGCCTAATTTATTTCATGACCTATGAGAAATTACTGGATACCACGCCCAAGAGACCTCTGAAGATTTGTTTAGTGAGAGTAATTCTCCCTTTGTCCTGAAGTGAAACCTGCGTCCCCAATAGTCCCCAGTTACTTTTACAAGATAAAGACAGTCCATACAGTCCCTTTTAATTACACAGTTTCAGTTCAGTTCAGGGACTATAGCACAATGAAGTCTTAGCACTTCCATCTTCACTTCAAAGTAAGAGCTGTCTTCCTCCTTCCCCAGTATAGGACTGGCTCAAACATCATTGGACTTCAAGGAAAGGAGTACAAGGCCTCTGAGCTTGGTCTCCAAGTCCCCTTCCCCCTCAGCTTCAATTACAATAGTGGAGGCAGGTAAAAAGGAAGAATAGGACACCACCTGTTTGGTTAGACAGCAGCTACTCTCTGGGCCCATTATCTCTTTAAGGATTGGCTCTTTCTTTACTGGACAGTTGTGGGATCTATGGAGCTTCTTTGACAGAGACAAATGCATTGTTTTGGACTTACAACTCACCACCTTCCTCCCAAGACCTTAGCCAGCATGCATGAGCCACTCTACACAAATGCTCTCTGTAGGAGTCCTATTGCCCTCCAACATGCTCCTATAGTCTAAGAAGGGCATTGGACAGCTCTCTGTTGACTCTGACCTTCACCAGTGTCTGGTCATGAATCCATTATCATCACCAGCTCTCTGAGTACATATCAAACACAGCACGGGGACCTCTGTCCTGCAGATGTTCTCTGCTATCATCTCCTACAGCTTCATTGCTCACACAGGCACCTCTGTCTGACAGATGCTCTCCTCTATCTCCCACAGCTTCCTCACTCACAGCAACAGTTTCAAGGGACACTTTGGAAACCCCTACCCTAGGCCAAAGTGGAGATAGAGAGCTTCTGCCCCAAGCCACCTGGGAATGTGACCCTAAGACTAATTCATCTCAAAAAAAAATTAATTAGTTCTCTAACCAAGAATGATGGTTCATACCTATAATCCCAGCACTTGGGAGTCTGAACCATGATGAGACCATTTAAGAAAACAAAATCATATCCAGCTAAATAAATCATTTTGTCTCTCTACATTCCAACTACATTCAAGTCCTTCTAGTAATAAAAATGTTGTAATGCCCCTTTTCTTTTATTCTTGTTGGATTCTACATTGTTTCGGCCTCTCATTTTAATCGGAATTTATTGCAGTGATTTTTCAATTATATCCAACCGAGTGCATGATTTTAATAACATCTTTTTTGCCACACTCCTCTGCTACCATGCAGTGAAATTCATAGATAACCCAACCAACCTGCATATATTATTTCAAAGAATCAATACACTGCTACAACCACAAAATGGGATAAAATAAAATTTTATGAATATAGCAGCATTTTTGTATTCAGATGCCCAGGAATGTCTCCACTAGAGAAGAAAAAAAGCTAGGTGCTTATCCTTATTTAAAATGATTGTGTTTGGATTTAAAGAAATGCAATATTCAGTTCAATATCACCAACCCATTTGTATGTTTTACATTTTAAAATAAGGATGAAGGATGGAGTGGGGGCTCTTACAACATCGCAGCTATAGACACAGAATCATCATCTGAGTTGGCAAGCATCTCAGGTTCACAGGTGATGATGCCTTTAGTAATCTATTTGGGGATCTTGACCAACTCTTAGTAACTCCTCAAACAAAAGCAGTCAGTGTCTAGTGTGTGTCCTTCTCACATAGCTGTTGTACTCAGCAAATGCAATGTTCTGCATCACAGGTGCCACTTGTGGGATATGTGAAAGTCGTAGAGAACTCAGGGCAAGGTTTCTAATGCATGGGTCTTTACCAGCAGGGTGTACTATCTGGCTTCCTTGGTCCCACCCATTCAGGGACAGTTGAACACCAATCACTGTAACATCCAATAAAGACCCAAAAAGGAAAAGAAATATGTCCGATATTATCCTTTTGGTGACCATCCCAGTCTCCAAAGTGCAAAGTACTCAGTTGTGGCCTCATATTACCTCAGTGGGAACTGAAACACAATACCCTGATGGGAGGGCAAGGAGAATGAAACCCTTTGAAAAGAACAAAGGGGGAAATTAAATGTCCTCCCTTCAGGACAGAGATTTTCTGTAGATAGTCTGTCCTAACTAACTGATGTTGTCAGGGGTCTAAGGCTAGATCAAGAGGCTCCGCCATATGCTCTTAACCAGTGTAGGTTTCCTGTCTGAATTCCAAAAGGTAGATGATGATATTGGGCTGAGAAAAAAAGGCACCTTAAAAAAGGGAAATGCGGGCTAGAGTCAGTGGTTGGGAGCACTGACTGCTTTTCCAGAGGACCTAGGTTTGGTTCTCAGCATCCACATGGCAGCTCATGACTGTCTGTGATTCCAGTTCCAGGGGACTCGATACCCAGAGCACAACACCAATGCACATGAAATAAAAATAAATAAATTTTAAAAAGGGGGAAATACAAATGTTTTTGTGCTTCTTACAACATAAAGTGACCAAAGTCACTGTGTCTATATGAATAAAACTTGTGCTATTGATTTTCCTGATACTAAGTTTCTCCAAACTTATATTTTCTAAATATAAGTTTTCAAAATGAAATGCTTAGATGGACCTTTAAAATTAAAAGCGTCTTTACAAACATAGGTAACTCTTACTAGTACAGAAATTATATGAGTATTTACATATATATTCATATATATCCCTTTGTATATGTGCTTTATGCAATTGGTTCCCATTCAGAAAAAAAATAGTACAAATAATAAATGGCTTAAGTGACATCCTATAAACAAATATGGCCTAGCACCTTTACAGTGCATCACAAGAAAAGCAAGAGTTCAAAATTGCTGGCTGACCGGGCTTGGAGGAGCCCGCTTCGCCACCGGAGGCTGGCAGCAGTGGAGGTGGCGGCGCCCAGGCCCAGCTAGGAGTCGCTGCCGGTCCCGGCCCGAGTCCGAGGATAGGCGAGGGCGCGGCGGCGGTCCATCATGGGTGGCTTTTTCTCAAGTATTTTTTCCAGTCTCTTTGGAACCAGGGAAATGAGGATCTTAATTTTGGGATTAGATGGTGCTGGGAAAACAACAATTTTGTAAAGATTACAGGTTGGAGAGGTTGTTACTATTATTCCCACTATTGGATTTAATGTAGAGACCGTGACATACAAAAACCTTAAATTCCAAGTTTGGGACTTGGGAGGACAGACAAGTATCAGGCCATACTGGAGATGTTACTATTCAAACACAGACGCAGTCATCTATGTAGTTGACAGTTGTGACCGAGACCGAATTGGCATTTCCAAGTCAGAGTTAGTTGCAATGTTGGAGGAAGAAGAGCTGAGAAAGGCCATTTTAGTGGTGTTTGCAAATAAGCAGGACATGGAGCAGGCCATGACACCCTCAGAAATGGCAAATGCACTTGGGTTACCTGCCCTGAAGGACCAAAAGTGGCAAATATTTAAAACATCAGCAACCAAAGGCACTGGTCTTGATGAAGCCATGGAATGGTTAGTTGAAACGCTGAAAAGCAGACAGTAAGCCCATGCACATCAGGTCCTGTGAAGCAAATGCTACACCACACACTCACTGCAACCAGCCAGATGTGCTTCTGTGACTGTTAGAACTGTGTGATTGCTGGCATGTACAGAACTGACTCCAATGTTTGTAATAAATATAAAAAAGTATTTGGTGAGAGGGTTAGCTTGATTGAATTACCCAAATGGTTTATGTAATGTAAAATATTCTTCCTTGCTTTCTTGTGTTAAGGCATATTTCTTTTTGTATGGAATTCTTACTCAAATACAATTCTATTAAAGAATGTACACTTTTGGGGGGAACCCTCCTATTTTTAAATTAGTGGTTGCATTTTGTTTGTATGAACACTAATGTATAGCTCAGACTTTTTTCCCCTTAAAATGAATTAAGGCTTTTCAAAGATTAGTCTTAGCAAAACAGCTTAGAAATATAGTATGTATAATAGAATCTTCACTTGCCTAACTGACTAATCTATATTAAGCTATTCCACTTAAGAGTTTTTGGTTATAGGCATGAGTTTTATTTTGTTGGCTTACTTTATTGACAAATACTTACTAGTTGTCAAAAGAAGAATTTTACCTGTATTGGCCTGAGCATTATACAGGAACCCTGTGAGAAAGGCAGGATTCTGCTGTATTGCTTTGCTAGGCCCTCCTTATTCAGTGAGGTGTGATAAAGTTCAGTCTGGCTTCTATGTCAGAAATCTGTGTCATAAATCATACTGTTTCTAGAAATACCAACATGGGAACACAGATACCCAGGTGTGGTGGCACATACCTATAATCTAGTACTCAGGAGATGAGGCAGGAGGGCCAAGGGTTCAAGGCTAGCCTCAGCTTTGTGGTGAGCTTTGTGGCCAGCCTGGGCTGCTTGACACTATGTCTTAAAACAAAAATAACAACCAACCAACCAACCAAATAAATGAAAAATGCTAAAGTAGTTACTTACAGACATTCAAAGTAATGTTTATATAAACTCTTGTCTATCCTAGTGAAATGATAAATGGTACAGTCAAAATGATCCCAAATGGCTGTATTTAATGAGTTCACAACACAATAAAAAGCTTCATATGAAAGGAAATAAAAAGTAATTTTAATAAGTATTAAAAAAAAAAAAGCAAGAGTTCTCTCAAGCTTGTCCCTCTCACTATCTGCTTTTGTGAACCACTCTTACAACTTTGTGTTGCAAGGAAGCCGGTAAATGCTGAGGACTTATATAAATCTGTGACAGTATAGAAGCACAGTTTAAAACTGTCTCCTATGGAGTGAACACTGCGCCTTCAACTTCAGCAAAACTCCAAGGAAATCATCTCCTCTCCTCATTCCTTCTGGAATCAGTGACTCTAACAGTTCAGTTCTGTTACACTAGAGTACTGCACAACCCAGCACAGCCTGGTGTGTATGAACACCCAGTGTTATGTATGTGTGTTTTAAGACCCCCCTCTAGCTGATCCCCACCCCATGCAGTCCAACATTTAGTAACTTCTAAAACATATACTGCCAGAAAATCAAGCTAAGGTTCTTCTGCCCATCTGGATGTCATCTCCGGCATCTACCCATGGGAAGTGAGATCTTGGAGCCTGTGCCACACAGCAACAAATAGGTTGCATTGTTTTGTCCACCTGAGATACCAGTGCATCATATTTTTCCTCCACATGTGAACCCATTATCAGATACAAAAACCTACATGCAAATCAGCTATGAAATTGAGGAGACAAAGCTAGAGGTTCATGATTTATATTCATTCCTGTCTGTCTATTTGACAGCTTCTTCCCTAAGTATGTGTAAGGTTAGTAGCTAAAATTATCCTTGAATTTCTTAAAGTCACCAATCACTAGACTGAAAGGCTCTACAAATATTGTCATAAATTATCATTCTGATCATAATAAAAAGTTCTGCTTAAGATATTATCCTTTAAGGTAAGAACAAATACAAGCAAAACCCATGAATATGACTTAATTTGCATTCTGGTCATATAAACCAAAGTAACTCAATCTTTAGTCATGCCATGCATGTGTCTACATGTGACTTGTATAAGATTCCTATAGCTGAATAAAAACAAAATTATCTAAACT
Source organism: Cricetulus griseus (assembly GCF_003668045.3). Lineage (NCBI taxonomy): Eukaryota > Metazoa > Chordata > Mammalia > Rodentia > Cricetidae > Cricetulus > Cricetulus griseus. Next base: position 165,136,149 of record NW_023276807.1, read on the forward strand.
TGTAACTCACCACTATTATAGCCACTATGTTATCAAGCCAAGTGCTGAGCAGGGAAAGAACAGAGTCTTGATAGCCTGGCATAGAGAAACAGGGACAGGATACTTCTTGAAGAAGTGAAAGCTATAGCTGATGACACTCAAGGAAGGCATGTATCTCTTGGGACCATAGCAGATGAGAGTCCTTCATTGACATGATGTTAGACTGGATGATACTAAAAAATTAATATGCAACAAGATACACGTTGCTTGTTTATCATGAATAGAGTTTCAATCCTGTAACATGAAAGCAGTTATATGGGTGATGTTTTTTACTTCCCAAAACAACCACTGTTTCTCATAATCTCATAGCTACCCAAGTCTAGCTCTGGAATCCAGGAGCAAGGGTTAGCAGACCATTCAATACTCCCATTATAGTGGTAGTGTCACAGCTGGGTACCAGCCCAGGGATGATTGCTTTGGATCAATAAGTTCAAAATTCCCCTGCCACCGGGAACTCTTCACTTTGGAAGTACCTCTCACATTACTTGAGTGCTATCATATGGTAAGCCTGCAGCAGCTCTACCATCCCAGCTGGAAAAGTTGGAAAATAAAGGCACTCAAGACAATGTCAAATAGCAAAGAAGAGTTTGGGCATATTGAGTTCTGATCAAAGCTTGTACAGTCAGTTATAAAAGACATCAGAGTCATGTTTTTCTTCCTGTTAAAGACTTTTTGAGTTCAATACTTACACATCTTCCCCCAACCAAAGGGGTGGGGGACTGGAAGGAAGGAAGGGAGGAATGCTAACAGATAAAATTATTATATTTCACTAGCATATCCTCAGGCAATGTTACTCACACAGTGAGCACTCCATACCTGCTAAATGAACATGAATGCTACAAACCATAGGAAAGGCTATAGGCTGATTTGAAAGTCTAGAGGGTGAAAAAAATAAGAGTCATTTATATTTGATCTCTGTGTGTGTGTGTGTGTGTGTGTGTGTGTGTGTGTAAGAGACAGAGGGAGAGAGTTTGGTGTGAGTCCAGTGTATGTATGTGTGTGTGGTGTGTGTGTGAGTGTGTGTGTGTTAGCGTAGTGTGTGACTGTGTGAGTATGGTGTGTATAGTGTGTGTGTATTTTTGTGTGTATTTTTCTGCTTTTTGTTTTTGTTTGTTTCTGCTTTTTAGAAATTCTGGTTTGTTTGTGGTTTTTAATTTGCCTGTTTGTTTTCTAAAGAGAGAAAAAGAAAGTGTGGATTGGATGTACGGTGATTTGGGAAGGAGCTAGGAGGAGATGAGGGAGGGGAAACCATGACCAAAAATATATTAAAGAAAACTGAATTTTCAGTAAAAAATTAAAATCTTTTAAAAATAAGAATTCAAGAACCATGAGAAGGAAATGTAGAAAACATATACTGTACAAAGTAAGCAACTCAAATAATACGTGAAATTCTTTTCATTGATCATTTTTGCTCAATCTTGCTATAAACCAGAAAATGCTCTACAATAGTCTACTTGAAAATCTAGAGAGAAGATGTGTTTGGTGATTGAGCTGAAGAGGAGACTAAGTAGGATGCAGGAGAAAACTCTAGCAGCTATTATGAGTGTTAAACTTTGAAAAGACAAAAAACAGAGAGAGAGATAAAATAGTAATTCTGCTTTGTGCATATAGACTTTACTAGACAAGAAATAATCTGACCTTCTAATGACAGCTCCTCAGGGCTTCTGTGGTCACACTTTAGATCTGTGAGCATGATGTTTTACAAATAGTGGGCACAAGCAGAACCTGTTGCCAGGGTCATAAGGGCTACCTGTATGGATTTAAACTCTTTGTGTAGAAACAGAATTTAAATGTGGTGATAAAAATAGGTATCCACTGACCTTTTACCAAACAGAAAACAAGGAACTCTTTCTTTCAAACATAATATCAGTCATAAATCTAAGATCGTTTATTTCAGTTTGAAGTGTTTACTGGCTCCCTATAGCATGCTGATATTCACTTCAGTAAATGTAATTCAAATTGTGGTTGCCTAGCTTCATCTTATACACATTCCCTTTCTATTTCCAATCAATGATTAAACTCTTTAAAAATTATTTCTTTTATTTTTGAGATTGTAATTGCATCATTTTTCCCTTCTCCTTCCTCCCTCCAAATCCGCCCCATGTACTCCTTCCTTGTTCTCTACCAAATTCAGTCTTTTGGTTATTAATTCCTTATTACATGCATATGTGTCTATAGATATACATATATTCCTAAATATAACCTACTCAGTCTTATAATATTATTTGTATGTATTTTTTCGGGGCTTTGTCTGTTGCAAAGAAAAATTTTCTTGATGAAAAATAAGAACTACACTTACCTGTGGAGGTAAGGATGAATATTTAGAATGTAGTTGGGGATTATGCTGGTTTAAGTCAAGTGTAGGTTCTCCTCCAAGATCCATGGCTTCACTAGTTGGCTAGGTTTCTAGTACCAGACATGATTTCCTTCTCGTTGAGTGGGTCTTATGTCCAATTAGAGAGTTGTTAGTTACAGCTAAGACATGCATGTCACTACCACACACATCGTTAGGGTTATTGCATGATGATGGTTGTTGTGGAGGTTCATAAATTTGGCAGCTGGTAAGCATGTTGGTTACTTCCTTCCTTTGGAAGCTTGCATAGCACCTTCTGGTACCATGACAGCTAGTCCTCACAGAAACTGCTTTCAAATCAGTCCTTAGGCAGGAGCCATTCAGTTAGTTCCAGCTCAGGGCTTTCTGGACTCTGTATCTGAAATGCATAATGTTGTCAGCAATGGGAACTGTTATGATAAATCTTTGCACCAAAAGCTGCCTGAGCCCTACCACCATGTGGGCGGTTTCCGACAGCTGTCTGAGTTCTGCCCGCTGAGTTAGGGCCCCAATTAATGCACAGAGACTTATATTAGGTACAAATGCTGCTTGGCCAATGACTAGGATTCTCATCTGTTAGGTCAGTCTTAATTATCATAAATCTATATATTTTATAAGACTTATCTTATCGAATACCTTCCATTGGCATCCTCACTTGCCAGTGGATCACATGACGACTCTGGAGGCAGAGAGAGGGCCACTTTCTTCTTGCCCTTGTTCATATATCAGTCTCCCTGCTATGTCATTTCCTGCCTAGATCACCACTTCTTTACTACATTTCCCAGAATCCTCCTTGACTCCTAGTCCTGCCTAACTTGCTGCCTCATTGGCCAAACAGTACTTTATTTATCATCCAGTAAGACAAACACCTACACAGAAGCACTTCTCCCATCAGGGGACTTACCTGGCACCTTTGCTACCTCTCAGCCCTGTCATTTGCATAAGGTCAGGAATGTATTCATGATTGTGACTCATTATTTACAATCACTTGTGAAGTACTGGCTCTAACAGAATCACTAATGACAAGCATTCGCACACTATTTATACATTCTGCCACCATAACTTTTATTCCACTAAACTACATCATCTATTTTTTTCCTAAAGAAATCAAGGAAGCCTTTAGCTTTCTAAAAAAAAAAGAGGGGGGCAACGTACGTTGTGATGCAAACCTAAGCATGCTTTACATGGACTCCAAAAAGCACTGTCATTGAATCTGTGAATCCAATTCTTGTCAGCAAAATGATGAACTATGAATGCATATTTAAAGGACTCTCTGTAACACCGGGGCAACAATAGAAACACGACTGTAAGTCCCACTGTAACTCTGTCTATGAACTTCAGTGTCTTTCTCACATTGTTTGTGACTCAAGAAGCTGAGTAAGACGAAGGACCTTGAGTGTCTTAATGGCATGCTCCTGTTGCTGTAGTGCTGAGAGCATGACAATAAAGAACGAGGGCATCCAATAACCAATAAGAAATGGGAAGTGGGGGTACTAGAACATGATGCCATCTGAGGAAATAATAATTGTGTCATACTTGGCTTATCAGTGTTTCAGAATGAAAGCATTTTTCAGCAACTTTATTTGTCAAAAGAAAATAACACTGGGAAGACATGTACAGCTTGAAGATAAAACAACAACCTCCTGTTTAAATGTCCCAGGTTTTGTTACCAATCATAACAAAGAGGATTTTAAATCCTTAACTAATATGAAATTCTTAATTAGGAAATGCTGGTTTAGTGCACCTAAAGCAAAGATGGTGATAAACTAAATTTCTGATGGAAACATGGAAATTGTGATGACACAATCACCAGCACAAGGGCTCCTGGGAGGAAGAACACTACATTTCTTCGTTTATTTTCCTTTCACTTGAGTGGAAGCCCATTTCTTTTTAGAAGTAAAATGAAGGCTAAGGCGATGATCTGGTGAATAAATCACTCACCACACAAGTGAGAGGATAGGAGTCTGGATCCCCAGAGACTACCCAGAGTGCTGGGTAGACATGGCAGCTTGCCTACTGTAGTTCCAGTACTCAGCAGATAGTGACAGACAATCCCCAAAGCAAGATGACTAACTAGACTACCAGATAGGCAAGCTCTGAGTTCAATTTCGAGGGCCTGCCTCAATGAATAAGATGAAAAACCAGCAAGGGAGACTCCTTATATCAACCTTGGGCCTATACACACATGCACACATGCACAAGCACACACATGCATGTGCAAAGAGGAAAAAACTAAAATGAAGTTTGGATCTACTATCACAGAGCTTTCTAATATTGAGCAAATCTTGACTCACAGAAAGCAGTGTTTGCCCCACATCCTGGAATAGTAGATAAAGCAGCTCCTATGCGGCTGATAGCTAAAGGTTCTAGGTCATTCCCAAGCACCTCCCAGCTGCTTCAGTGGCTGAGGAGATCAATATCTACACACTCCGGTGCCTACTGTAGCACAAGCTACCAGGATACTTTGCTATCTGTGCCTACTATAGCAGCTACACTTTGCTATCTAAACTGAAAGGACCTGTGAATCTTCTATCAGTTCTTTAAGACAGTTCAAATGCACCCATCCACAGGAATGAGTCAGGGAAAGCCCACTCTGCCATTGAAGCAAATGTTCTGTACCAGTTATTTCTAGTGAGTTCAGACTTGCATACAAAGTAAAGGGCTATGATCATAACAAAAACAACAGTATTATTACATTTCAGCCAAAGTCCAAAGTCCTATGTTTGTTTGATATCTAGTATATTTAAATCCTACCTGTTTACCTGGTATTTTTAAACCTACCCATTGTAACTAGTATATGTAGTAAGATATCTTGTATATTTAAACCCTACCTATTATGTTTGGTTAATTGACCAACTTAGTCTCTAGCTAGCATCAGACATGAGAAACTCCCTTCAAGTTGTTGATGAGGGATGTCCAAGAGACTCTCAGACAGTATAGGTTAGTGTTGTCCATTGTAGCCTTCTAGAGACTGAAGGGAAGTCTCTATTGTTGAAGACTCCATGCACTTTGAACACCAGAAAGTATGATACAAGCTTACAAGGGAGGAAAGAACTAATTGTTCTACCCAACTGTGATGTCTTTGAACCACAACAATGGACCAACATGACAAGATACCCCAAAGGTACAATAAAGCTACTCATATCTAGTCAGATTAACACACACTCTGCAAGTGGGAAATCATGCCTAGAACTGGAACCCTAGTCACCTACCCCAGACTAATGAGTACGATGGTGGCTCTTAGAGGATAGCCTACTCTCATCTAAACCACCATGATTCCAGCTACATCTGAAATGCTTATCCTTATACTCACAGATCTATGCAGCTCATCAGGGGAGCCTGCTGTAGGCCCTCACTGCTGCTAGAATTACATAGCTGCCAAATGCTAGAGCCACTGGTAATTAAAACCCACAGAAACAATCCTCCCATCTGAGTGCCTAGAGCCATAACTCTCTGGCTTCTAAATCCTGTAACCATAGCCCCCTGGCTATCAGAACTAGGTCTTGGGCTCTCAAGGGCCCAGCCCTGACAACACTGGAGGAGTTTCTTCTCACCTACTCATGATTTCCAGCCAGTCAGAACAGAAGGATCCAAGATGGTTGGTGACAGTATAATTATACTGCAAGTAGTATTGGTTGTGTATAGAAAATACTTCAAGACCAACTCAACTTTAGGAGTGGTGAATAAGTCACTACTCGTGAAGTATGATTGTGTTTCTTATTTTAAGCTCTCCAAACTTTACTGAGGAAAAGTGAGCCAGTCTATGGCACCCTTGTTCCTTACCCCTGACCGTGAGGTTTCTTTCTCCATCAGTTGGTTCCACTGGCACCTCTTTCTCTCTGTGTTATACTTACACTCCACTTTCTGCTTCTCTCTCCTCATTTGGCATTTGTTATTACTGCTATTTATCTGGCCCCTAGCTTTGCACTCTCTAGTCTCTAGATTTATGCACACATTCAGTTGTAAAAAGAAAGGGGCAGAACTAGTGTGTGGCTTTAATTTACCGAATTGATTTCCCAGCAAGTTAAACTCTCGCCTTTATAAATACATACATAAAATCATGTAACCAGTGTGATTCCTTTTCAGAGGCAGCCTGGAGAGCTGGTGACAAAGGACACCCTAAACCCTTAGATCCTCCTTCCCATTCCTTATCTGAACCCGCCTCTTACCTCCTGGCTCTGGCTTTGCTTTAGCTCCAAAGAAAAAGCCAAAGAGATCACCCAAAACTTTGCTCTCCAAATAATAAAAATGCACTGAACTGCAAATTTTGGAAAGCAAGATAATTGCAGTACATTATTTCAGAAGCCTCTCAAGAAGCAGTGAAGAACACATAAAAATCCTGTCACTAATTAAGACGTTAAATTCGAGCTACCCTTCTCCACATGATGAAGGGATTTACCAACTCTGTGCAGTAGGTAGTGTTGCCAGAACCTTCTTTAAAATGGTGAGCTCACCCTCAGAATATAACGTCACTTTCTACAATCAGACTCAGTCATTATGCTGTCCTGCCCCTGTCACCTGGCACAATGCACTCAGGCAGCACCCTGGTCAGCCCAGAGTTCCCTGATTGTGTAGTCTGCATGAAGGTGCAAAGGATCCCTTAAAAGACAGAACCACAGCAGTCTGGAGACGCTGACAAAGGAGCAAGGAGCAGTCGCAGCTGCTTTGGAAGGAGCCACTGTTACTGAGATTGCCAAAATGCTTTGGAGTTTTTAACTGAATCTAAGAAAGTCCAAAATAGATTTGAGACTATAAAGACGGAAGCTCAGCGAGGGGGATTCAGTGCCAATGCATCAACAAAAAAGACAACCAGAGTTAGTGGAAGGAAATCTTCCTGTTTTTGTGTTTCCCACGGAGCTGATATTTTACGCAGATGATCAGTCAACACATAAGCAAGTGTTGACACTGTACAAACCCTATGAGTTTGCCTTAAAGTTCAAAGTTTTATGTACGACTCCAAATAAGTATGTTGTTGTTGACGCCGCAGGTGCAGTGAAGCCTCAGTGCTGTGTGGAAATTGTGATTCGTCATAGAGATGTTCGATCCTGTCACTATGGTGTGATAGACAAATTCTGCCTCCAAGTCTCAGAGCAAAGCCAGAGGAAGGCTTTAGGAAGGAAAGAGGTTATCGCTACTCTTCTCCCATCCGCGAAAGAACAACAGAAGGAAGAAGAGGAGAGAAGAATAAAGGAACATTTAACCGAAAGTGTATTCTTTGAGCAATCATGTCAACCAGAAAACATAACTGTCTCTTCAGGACCTAGCTTGCTAACTGTCTTACTGGGAGTGGTATGTATTGTGGCCCTGATGCTGCCTACTCTGGGGATATGGAATCGCTGGTGCCTCTCTACCTCCACTTAAGTGTGAATCAAAAATTAGTAGCTGCTTATATCTTAGGTCTTATCACAATGGCTATACTTAGAACATGAGCAAGGATTAAAACTGACTTCTGAAGGAAATTTATCTTAAATATGAATGTGGACTGCCTTTTATCTCTATTTTACTCCATTAACACACTACAAAATACTGAATGATTTCAAGTAACTGCAAATGTGTAGTATATATTTTCAATTAGTCTATAATTTTATTTGAAGGACTCCAGCACTTTATGTTACAGACAACAAAAATATACTTCTGAGTGATACATAGGGAATTATTTGAAGAAATTCTTTTAAAATCTATACCTATTGTGCAAATAACTTTCAATGTTATTTTTCATCTTTTTTTGTCTAATTCACTTTGATAAGGGTCATGGGTCCTTCAAAGTTTAAGACCTAAATGAGCAACTGACCAGCTTGAAAAGACTAGACCCACGTATCAACATTACTATGTAAATCATAAATCTTCCTATATCGTTGCAAGGAGTTGCTGTAGTGTTTTTAAAGCAAGTATGTTACAGTCAGCGTGTGAGAGGGTTCAGAAAACAAGGTACTTACAGAGGGGTCACACTTACCCTAGAGGTAAAGTACTTACTGAGGGGGTCACGCTTACCCTAGAGGTAAGGTACTTACTGGGGGGTCACACTTACCCTAGAGGCTCACAGAACATAAGTTGTATTTAAATCATCTTATGAACCACAAACCAGGCTGTGGTCTGGACACCAGGCATCTCATAGAAGCAAGCTGGCTTCTCTGTTTGGCCTGAGAGTTCTAAAGGAAGGTGGGAATTTTGTAAATTTAGTATGTTCATCCTGGCTTTACCTCTGGTTAAGCCAGAGGTTATTAAGGGGAAAATAACCTTTTGGTTTTCTCCCAATTCCCTTGCTTGCCTGAGTGTAAGTGACTTGCCCTGATTAGGAATGTCAGATGACAGTTAGTTTCCAAGGACATGATTTTTTTCACCTTCAAACTCTAAACCAAGTAGAGAAAGCCCTAGATATCTGTGTCTATTTTGTATCAGTCACTGAGACATTTTTTACGTTTTTATTTATTTAAAAAATTGCCAAAAATGTCCCCTAAGCACAACTATTTCCATTTCTTTATAGCATTTTCTAACCTCTGACATCTGTGCAGTTTTAACTGTTCTTGTCACAGCAACTAATCTTTTGTCCTAGGATTTTTTATTTGAAAGCACAATGCATTGAGTCTCTTGAAAATAGATTTCTCTTTTAGCTCTTTTTAATAAATTTTATGCACTGCTAATGTGGCATTCTCAAGGAATATATATAAACACAAATGTACGCCTGAAGTTGATTTTTTGCAGGAAAAAGTACTCTGCTTTGAGAAGCTTTTTGTCTAGTATTTCATGGGAAATCATTGTTCAACCATTTGAGAAGCATAAGTCACCCAGTTGATCATGTCTGCACATTGTATAATGACTGAAAAGCACATAAATGCAATCAACTTTGAACTCATAAAAACATGTTTGTGAGGTACTAAAAAAAAAAAAAAAAAGACAGAACCACCCCCCAAGATATTTTATTTTGTTTGTGGCTATTGTAAAGGGTGATGTTTTTCTGATTTCTTTCTCATTGCGGTTATCATCTGTATATAGTTACTGATTTTTTTTTTAGTTAATTTTGTATCCTGCCTCTTTGCTGAAGGTGTTTATCAGATGTAGGAGTTCCCTGGTAGAGTTTTTTGGGTCACTTATGTAGACAATCATATCATCTGCAAATAGTGAAAGTTTGACTTCTTCCTTTCCAATTTGTATCCCCTTGATCTCCTTTTATTATTTTATTGCTCAAGCTAGAACTTCAAGTACAATATTGGAGAGATACGGAGAGAGTGGACATCCTTGTCTTGTTCCTGATTTTAGAGGAATCATGTTGAGTTTCTCTCCATTTAGTTTGCTTGCTGCATATTGCTTTTATCATGTTTAGGTATGTACTGTTATTCCTGTTCTGTCCAAGATCTTTATAATGAAGGGATGTTGTATTTTGTCAAAGGCTTTTTCAGCATCTAGTGAGATGATCATGTGGTTTTTCTTTTTCAGTTTGTTTATATGATGGATTACATTGATGAATTTTCAAATGTTGAACCATCCCTGCATCCCTGTGATGAAGCCTACTTGATCAAGATGGATGATTTTTCTGATGTGTTCTTGGATTCGATTTGCCAGTGTTTTGTTGAGTATTTTTGCATCAATGTTCATGAGGGATATTGGTCTGTAGTTATCTTTTTTAGTTGTGTCTTTTTGTGGCTTGGATATCAAGGTAATTATAGCCTCCCCAAACAACAAAGTATCTTGGGGTAATGCTAACCAAACAAGTGAAAGACCTATATCATAAGAATTTTGAGACTTTAAAGAAAGGAATTAAAGAAGATACCACAAAATGAAAAGATCTCCCATGCTCTTGGATAGAAAGGATCAACATAGTAAAAATGGCAATCTTGCCAAAATCAATCTACAGATTCAATGCCATCCCCATCAAAATCTCAAGACAGTTCTTCACAGACCTTAAAAGAATAGTACTCAACTTTATATGCAAAAATAAAAAACCCAGGATATCCAAAACAACCCTGTACAATAAAGGAACATCTGGAGGCATCACCATCCCTGACTTCAGGATTTATTATAGAGCTATTGTCCTGAAAACAGCTTGGTATTGGCACAAAAGTAGACCTACAAACACCTGATTTTTGACAAAGAATCTAAATTTATACAATGGAAAAAAAGAAAGCATCTTCAAGAAATGATGCTGGCATAACTGGATTCGGACATGTAGAAAATTGCTGATAGATCCATATCTATCACCATACACAAAACTTAAGTCCAAGTTTATGACTAGCTGGGGAAACAACATTAGACCAAACTAAGTCCTCTGAATTTGGGTGCCAGCTAGGAGGCCAAAACAGCCTATGGGACCTCTAACAGTGGAGCCAGTCTTTAACCCTAGAGCACAAATGGACTTTGGGTGCCCTTTCTCTATGGAGGGATACTATTGCAGCTCAGATACAGCAAGGAGGGCCTAGGCCCTCCCCCAAATGATATGACAGACTTTGAAGGTCCCTGGTGGAGGGCTTCACTATCCCAGGGGATGAGTTGGGGGGATGGGTAGGGAACTGAGGAGGATGGGAGAGCAAGAGAATGGGGGGATAGATATGTAAATATGAGTAGTAATTAAAGAATTGAACATTTCCACTTAAAAAAAATAAGTCCAAATGGATCAAAGACCTCAACATAAATCTATCCACACTGAACCTCTTAGAGGAGAAAGTGAGAGGTACCCTTGAACAAATTGGTACAGGAGACCAATTCCTGAACATAACACCAGTAGCACAAACATTGAAATTGACAATTAATAAGTGGGACCTCCTGAAACTTAGAAGCTTCTGTAAGGCAAAGGACACAGTCAACAAGACAGAATTGCAGTCCACAGAATGGGAAAAGATCTTCATCAACCCCACATCTGACAGAGGGCTGTTTTCCAAAATATACAATGAACTCAAGAAACTGGCCACCAAAACACCAAACAATGAAATTAAAAAGTGGAGTGCAGAACTAAATAGAGAATTCTCAACAGAGGAATCTAAAATAGCTGAAAGACACTTAAGAAAGTGCTCAACATCCTTAGCCATCAGGGAAATGCAACTCAAAACAACTCTGAGATACCATCTTTCTGCTCTCAGAATGGCTAAAATCAAAAACACCAATGACAGTCTATTCTGGAGAGGATGTAGAGAAAGAGGAACACTCCTCCATTGCTGGTGGGAGTGCAAACTTGTACAACCACTTTGGAAATCAGTATGGCAGTTTCTCAGGAAAATGGGAATCAGTCTACCTCAAGATCCAGAAATTCCTCTCTTGGGCATATACCCAAAAAATGCACATTCATACAACAAGGACATATGTTCAACTATGTTCATAGCTGCGTTGTTTGTAATAGCCAGAACCTGGAAGCAACCTAGATACCCCTCAACTGAAGAATGGATAGAGAAAATGTGGTACATTTACACAATGGAGTACTACTCAGTGGAAAAAAAGCAATGGAATCTTGAAATTTGCAGGCAAATGGCTGGAACTAGAAGAAATCATCCTGAGTGAGGTAACCTAGTCACAAAAAGACAAATATGGCATGTATTCACTTATATATGGATTTTAGACACAGAGCAAAGGATTACCAGCCTACTATCCACATCACCAGAGGAACTAGGAAACAAAGAGGACCCTGAGAGAAGAATGCATGGTCCCCAGAGAAGGGGAAGGGAACAGGGACAGGATCTCCTGAGATAACTGGGAGCATGGGGTTAGGGGAGAGAGAGCTTGGAGAAAGAGAGGTGGAGAAGAGGAGGGGAGAGAAAGAAATGGGGGAGCAGGAAGGTTGAGTCGGGGGAAGGATAGAAGAGAACAGGATGAGAGATACCATAATAGAGTGAGCCATTATAGGTTCCAGGAGAGATCTGGCACTAGGGAGAATTCCAGAGATCTACAAGGATGACACCAACTGGCAATCTAAGCAATAGTGGAGAGGCTACCCTAAATGCCCTTCCCCTATCATGAGACTAATAACTACCTTATATGCCATCCTAGAGCCTTTATCCAGTGGCTGATGGAAGCAGAGGCAGACACCAACAGCTAAACACTGTGAACTGAACTGTGGAACCCAGTTGCAGAGAGAGAGGAAAGTGATGAGCAAAGAGGTCAAGACTGGACTGGTAAAACCCACAGAAACAGCTGATCTGTACAACGGTAAGCGCATGGACCCCAGACAGATGGCTGTGAGACCAGCATAGGACTGTTCTAGACCCCTGAACGTGGATGTCAGTGAGGAGGCCTCGGCACTCAATGGGACCTCTGGTAGTAGATCAGTATTTATCCCTGGCATCCAAAGGGACTTTAGAAGCCCATCCCACATGGAGGGATGCTCTCTAAGCCTGGACACATAGGGGAGGACCTAGGCCCTGCCCAGGATGCTATTACAAACTTTGGGGACCCCCCCATTGGGGGCCTTGCCCTCCATGGGGAGCAGAGAGGGGATAGGGTGAAGGTTGGTGGGGGGCGGAAGGGAGAAAGAGGGAGCAGGGATTGACATGTGAAGCAGGTTTGTTTCTAATTTGAACTAATAAAAAAAGTTCAAAAAAATAATAAAATTAAATTAAATTTAAAAAAGACAGACCCCTCACCCACCCAATTATGTGCTTTCCGGCTCTCCTCTCCTTTCTGGCTCTCTTTGTCTGCTCCTCTCTTTCCAGCTCCTCTCTTTCTCGCTCTCTTCCCCATGGTTCCCGGGGCAGGACTTTTCCTGTTTCCCTCTTCTCTTCTTATGATTTTGTTAGGACTTTAATAGCACACCTCAGGGCTGTCCAAGCTCCTCACAGGATCCCCACCCCCGACATTATTTGCTCACTCTTTCCTCTTGATTCAGGCTGTTTCTAGTGCACTTCTAATGCGAGCTCCTTCCCACACCATGTTCAGTTCAGTTCTCCAAGATCAACTCTCATCATAAGGAAGGAGACATCTTTCAAGCCCTGAGAACATTATTGCGGTAGCGTGTACAGAAAATGAGCCAGGGCTAGTAATGATTTTTCTCCTTCCTTTCTTTCCTTCCTTCCCACCTTACTTGTTTCTTATGAGAGATGCTTGATCAGTTTATGCTTTTGACAGAATAACCCATTCAAATACCGTTTCAGGCTACAGAAGATGTTACTCAACATGCAGCAGATGTCAATCTCTGCGAGAGGGGTTTAGGGTGGGATTTGTGTCTGTGGATTGCTTTGGAAGTCAATTACTCCTAATTCAGTGACATTCTGTCAGCCAGAGTTCAGGGGCTTAAGCTGTAAAATCTGCTTATAACATAATTCCTCCATAAACCATATTATGCCATCTATTGTTTTCTTTCTTTTCTATGATTTGATCAAATCCAATCACTACAGGAAGAGCGGATTGTATATGTACATAAGCACACTAAAAATAGATGATAAAATTGAATACTGGTCACTAGGTCAATGGTCTCCTTACTAAGAAATTAAAATTTATAAAAATCTAAAGCTGATAGGATGAGTATATCTGACTAGATGTTTTATAAGATTCTTTAGGAAAATTAGCACTAAACTTAAGGTAAACTACTGCAGAAAAGGAACAAAACTTTAAATTTAAAAAAATTCAGTGGGCACCAAAACTTAACTGTCCAAAGAACTTACCATTCACACGCTGGATATTAGTCACAGAAATGCAACATGGGGTGTTGTTAGTATTCAGGCATCTGTACTGGCCTGTTCATGGGGTTCTGACAGGATATGCCGGCAGCTGTTGCAACTAAGAGCAACACCTGTGCACATTCACTACGTTCCCTTTAAAAAGGACCCTGCCCACCTCCCATCCTCCCTCTCTCTCTTTCTTTCTCTCCCACTCGCTGTTCCTGTCCCCCCACCCCCACTCTTTCCTCTTTCCTGCTGCTCCTGTCCCCAAAGGCCAGTCACCCTCTGCCCTCTCCCCTCTCCCCTTTTTATGATCCCTTCCCTAATAAAAAAATAAAATTAAATTTTAAAAAAAAAGCCTCTGCTTGAACCCTGTCACATGGCATCTTTCTCTTGTGTGCTGCTTTTCTTAAATTATATCAGGAGTATCTCATACATCTTTTGTGTCTATGAATATATGATGTCAAATCTACATTGTACCAGCAATAGTGATGTAAGCACCAGAAAGAGCTTCCACTCCTTTGTACTTTGGCTCCAGCTGAAAGGCAAGGTAACACATGACATCATAATTATAATTGCTGGAGGATGTCACTGAGATGGTGAACCAGAAAAGCTCTCAAAAAAAAAAAAAGTGTGGTGTGATAATTTTACTTTTCATCTTTAAGTCAAAAAAAAAAACCTTACTTCAGATTCGAAGCTAGCTGGCATGCTTTGTTCTAACATATTTAAAACTAATATTGAATGTGTGACATGAGCTGATTACACAGGACATGTTTTCTCGGCACTCTACAAATTCTAGTCTAACGGATTTTTCTTTGTTTGATTCCATAAGTTTTACTCATTCACATTCTCTATTTCATTGCATGCCTTCACTACGAGTATAAATCTAAGTATTTTTCCTAATTATCATGGCCCTAACCAAATCCTTTATTTCTAAATTTCTATGTTCCCATTTATGAAATAAAACCATTATTCATGGGATACAGTAAAACTCAAAACACATTATTTGCATGACAGTGTTTTCAAGTCTCAAAGAAAAATATGTATTGCTTTCCAAAGAGTACCACCGAAATGTGTATTAACTACTAGTCCCAGGATTAGGCATCAGCATTCTTTTGCAATGTCTCTAAACTCTGCTCTGGGAAACTGTCCCCAGCCCTACCTCAACAACCGTGGCCAATGACTCAGTCTGTCTGAGAGAATGTCTCATATCCCCAGATCTTGAGCTCTGAAAAGCATGTGTTTTGTTTGTTTGTTTCATTTTACAGGAGAAACGTACTTTTGCAATAATAAAATGAAAAGATCACAAATGTGATTGGGAGAAACAGAAGTGACATTCTTATAACAGAGTTTGCTTGTCTTGACCCAGTCTTGTCTGAAGCTATCTGCCCCCCCCCCCACCACAGCACTCAGTGATAAGCCACCAGTGGCTCTCTAGTTCCCAACTCTAACTCAAGCAAATGTACCGGGTGGCAGAAAGGGCCTGGATCACCTGTCACACTATTTTGAGATATGTCTACTATGTATGGACAAAGTAAAAGAACTCAGGCTGGAGTATTTGAAAACTCAGCCCTTCCCCAGTTTGGAGATTTTGAGAGTAAAAATTCTCTGCACCCTTTCTATATATTTAAGGTCTCCTTGGATGGGTATGCTATGATAAGATAAAGCTATCAAGTATTTCCCTGGGAGAAGCTTTCACAGGAGAGATAATGGAGAAGGAACCCAGCAGGGGTATCCATTTGACTTTGATGCAAGTCTGACCCATAGTGCAGGAGAAAGGGAACCAACCCTGGATGGAAGCTCCCTGGGGCCTGTTGTGCAAGTGCCACAAAGCCATCAGGTGGTCCTGCTTGTTCCAGGCTTCCCAGGAATGCAAATACTGTGGTACCCATCCTGCAGAAAGCAAGGGGCCAGATGCAGCCTGAAGGGGGTGTGCCCTGGGCTCAGGTGTCAAACTGAACTTCAGATGCAGCAGCAACTACCCTCCCTGACACTGGGGAGTTTTGAAATCACATTGTGACAGTGGACACCCAAAATGGGATCCTATGAAACACAAAGAGACAGCTGGAGCCCAAGAATCAGTTTAATGTTGTGTTGAGTGGCTAATACTGAGACAGAAGAATGATGGGGGAAATTCAATTTTCTCTGATTATACAGAGCTGAGGGTTACTGATGGTTCCAAAGACAGTCCTGATGCTGGGCAGTACAGAATAATTGGTTACAAGACGTACAGCTCTTGCATAACTTCTCAAGACAAAATGTGGATGCCTACACCTTCTTTTCCCCCTTCCAATCCTCTCAATATGTTTACTTACCACCAGAGTAAAACTTACCATTATACCACAACTAATGCCAAAACCAAGAAAACCATGTGGTCAGGAGGCAACAGATTATCCAGTACAAAAAGAATTCACGTGAATGCCTCAGAGCAGAGCCCTCTTTAGCTATTCCCTTTTAAATTTTTTGTTTACTTTTTCATGTATATGCAAATATGCATATCACATTTCATGTGTGGAGTTCAAGGGATACCTTTGAATGTCCTTCTGCCATGGGTTCCCGAGACCAGACTCAGGCAATCAGGCTTCTCCCTGGCCCAGCTGTTTCTTTTGTGTCCCTTTTGAATTCGCAATTGGGTTTAGAAACTAAAGTCTAGAGCAGAGCACAAGGAATCCATTCTGTTCTGTGAAAAGTCCTTCACAGAGGGTGTACCTAATGGCCCACACCTGAGTGTCATGGAAGACAGGGCTGCAACCTTGAGAAAGGGAGCGAGGGAACTGATTGCAATGACTGCTTTCAAACCCCCTCCTCCACCTGGCTGTCCTGAGGAAATTACACCCTGAGGCTGAAAGCAGACTCTGGGACAGTTTTCTTGAATCAAAGATTCTAGTGCTCAGGACTCTGGATTCATTAAATCTCCTGATGCTAATGTGGTTTTGGGTCATTGATCAAGGGGTGATGCTTTCTTAGTTTTATATGCTGCAGAGGAGGCAATTCATTGCTGTTTAAATCCCTTACTGCAGTCTCCTTTAATTCAATTTTTAAATTGAGCTTTGGAAATGTAATCCTACTGGTTAAAGCTCTTTTTTAAAAAGCTCTGTAGAGGAAGAGCATCCCCAATATGGAATGAAAGGGAGATCCATGGAGACATCACCTCACATAACTTGGGGGGTAGATGCCTTGCAAGTGAAATAGTCATGAGCCCCAAGAATCTTAAGTCCCATTGTCCAGGTCTATCCTAGTAGCCAGAACATAGGAGCTGATTGGTATGTAAAGGAGTCAGATTTGGAGACACCATGCTTCAATTCCCCAATATATATTTTCCCTAACCTTGGATAGGAAATGGGGTGGTAAAGCCTCCAAGGACTCCAGAGACAGGCCAAGAGGTAAATCTGAAAGACAGCCAAAATGCCTTCACAAGCAAGGGAGGACATACTGCCACAGTGAAGTGGACTGGCCAACACACTGGTTCTGGCATCACAAGTAGTCTGACCACTTACTGTTGTAATGTTCTCTCAGGAGATAGGCCATGGAGTATCAGAAAGTCTGTCAAAGCTCTGGTCCCGTTGAGAGGAACCTCAAATAGCAAAGCACACACACACACACACACACACACACACACACACACACACACACACACACACACACAATGTTCCCATCGTTCTGCCCAAAACAGAAACATCAAACCAATAGGGAGTAACAGAAGGGACAGGAAAAGTGGCTGGGCGTTGACAAATGGAGCCATTTGGATGACGAACAAACCAAATACATGTTTATAAACATGTGTTCTACGTGGTTCTACAGCATCTCTGATGGTCTGGCTATAGGAGGGCCAGGTCTTTCACTGTAGCATGAATAATATAAACCCAGAGACAGATATTAGGGTTCAAGATGAAGATCAGAAAAGCAAAAGAACCAAGATGCCAGAGAGTTCTTACATCTACCACGGCTGGGGTGATCCTGTCCTCAACATGGCTGGAGACTAATGGAGCAAGACTGAATGCCAGCTCTGAGACTGCTCCTGTCTTATATATTCCTCTCTGGTGCTAGGATTAAAGGTGTGGGCTACCACTGCCCAACCTCTATTGCTAACTAGTGTGGCTACTGGGATTAAAGTGTGTACCACCACTGCCTAGCCTCTATGACTGTGGCTAAGTTTGCATTCTGATCTCGGGCAAGATTTATAAGATCATAAACAATATATCACCAAATTTCATGCTCTGCTTTTTGTTTTAAACTTAGGTGTGAGAGGCACAATACCCCATCCTAGGTCTAAATCTCTGTGTCCTCTCTCTATAAGGGAGGTGCTCTGGTAATCCTGGCTTTGGGCCCTTCTTGTTCATTGACAGACCTCTGTATTCATTGGCTGGTAAAGCACAGCCAGTCAAATTAGTGAGGTACCTCTAGCTCAACCATCTTCTCGGGTGGGCAAATGTGCATCAACAGACTTTGCTTTTAATTGATGGCTGGACCTGAGTGCAAACACCCGACAGGGATCCTCCCTGGAGGACTCCTATGAAGCACTTGCTGGATCCCTACCATCTCAAGCTGCTCTCTGAAATACTCTGTACCACTTTGTCCATCCAGTGGTGTCATAATTACTGTTCCTTTGCCATGAAGACATCACAACCAAGGAAAACTATAAAAGGAAGCATTTACTTGGGGACTTGCTTATAGTTTCAGAGGCTTAGTCTGCTGTCATTATGGCAGGGAGAATGGCATCATGCAGACAGGTGCTAGAACAGTAGCTGAGAGATACATACTGATTTATAGGCAAAGAGAAAAACACTAGGCCTAGTGTGGACTTTTGAAACCTCAAAGCCCACATCCAGTGACACACCTCCTCCAATAAGACCATACCTCTTAATCCTTCCCAAATAGTTCCACCAACTAAGAATCAAGTATTCAAATACATGAGTCTATGGGGCCATTCTCATTCAAACCACCACAGGTAGACAGGATCTCTCTGATGCTTGATGCTTGGCACTCTTGTAGGGGATGAAGATGACAATGGATAGATGTGCATATGGTACAGTTACTTAATGACAAGCAGGTGAGTTCCAATGTTTATTGCAGAATCACATCATAGATGAGAGATATACTGGGTGTATTCAGTTGTAGTCACAAATAAGCACTATTTTAATATCTGAACCAAAATTTCAAAGGAGAGTCATTGCAAATAAATTGTGTTCAACAAGTCAGGTATGATAGCACCCACCTGTAATGTCAGCCCCCAAGAGGCTAAGATAAAATGATAATAAATTTGAAGTTAATGAGGGCTACACAGAGAGACCCTGCCACAAACCAATTGTGTTCCCAAAAGTTATGGCCACATTTTTCTAAAACTTAAAATAAGCCATATACAGATAATTGAATATATACTTTGCCCCATTCTTAAAATAAGTTGCCCAACTAGGTATGGTAGTCCATATCTACCATTTCAGAGGGTGGAAAGCTGAGGCAGAGGGTTAGGAGTTGAAGGATAACTTCAGTTATATAAAGTAACAAGTTTGAAGCTAACCTGACATATATGAGCTCTAGTTTCAATTTTTTTTAAATAAAGCCCTCACAGGTAGGATTAATTCCACCATTCATTCATTCACAAACTTTATAAACATTAACTGAATGTCTATATTTGGCCAAATCTTGCTTGGCTGGAATTTGGATATTACGTGCCTTTACCACATAATAGGAAAGACAAGCAGATGAAAAGGTAATTCAATACGTTAAGTGTAATTGGTGGCAGTGATTGCTGGTATGAACTCAGCTGGCAGACTGAACTTAAATCTTAGGGGTGACGGTGGTTGCTAGTATGAATTCAGTGGGCAGACTGGACTTAAATCTTAGTATTGCTTTTCAGTGGATGTGTAGCACTGATAGAATCTACAAACCTCTCTGCTTCACTCTCTTACTTCCTGTAAGTACAAGACATGCTACTTTCACTGAAGCCAAGCTTTCTCTTGATCCTGTTTTAACCATCTTCTCAAAAACATTTACCTTCAAAACCGTGGCTTTAAAAAACAGATTAGTTTTTACATTTACTTATTTAGTGTTTGGGGGCATACATGGAGTCAGAAGACAGCTTAGGGAGTCAGTATCCTTCCACCACGTGGGTTACAGGGATCAAACTCAGGTCATCAGGATTGGCATCAAACAATCTTCCCTGCTGAGTCATCTCACCATCCAGCAAGCTGGGGGAGAGCTCTGCACAGCCTGGGTGGCATTCAGAAGCAGAATGATGTCAACCATGATGTCAGCAGGGAGCTTATAGGCACTCAAAGAGCAGATGGAAGGCCAGCTGGGAAGGGGGCCGCCCATCGCTCACAGCCCCCACAACTCGGATCACATGAAGTAGGAAACAGAAGTTGCAGCATTTGAGAGGGAGACGGAGGGTATAAACTTGAAAGCGCCTGGGTTTGACAAGGTAGAAGGTGGGAAGGAGCTCTGTACAGAGGACTATATCATGTTTGTCACTAAAGTGGATGAAGAAGCTGGTTAGTTGATTGAGGGTCAATGACAAGCTGCTGAGTATCAATTCCATGACCTTCATCAACCAACACAAGAAGCCAACCATCAAGGCTCTCCTCAGAGGCTCTTCCATCATAAACAGTTGTGAGGCAGAAGAAGTCCTGGGATTGGAAAATGGTTGTGTGTCCAGACATCAACCAATGAACAGAAAGAGAGTAGCATCAGTTTGGAGAATGGAGCATACACCACCAGTGTTGTGCCTGGTAGCCTTACCAGCACAGAGGGATCCTTCTCCTTGGAAGACAGGGATGTTGTAAACAGTGGTGTTGCACTCTAACAGCATCTTTCTACTTCAATCAAGGATATTGTTTCTTTCTTTCTTCTTCTTCTTCTTCTTCTTCTTCTTCTTCTTCTTCTTCTTCTTCTTCTTCTTTTTTTTTTTTTTTTTTTTTTTTTTTTTTTTTTTTTTTTTTTTTTTTTTTTTGAGACAGGGTTTCTCTGTGTAGCTTTGGAGCCTATCCTGGCACTTACTCTGGAGACAAGGCTGGCCTCAAACTCACAGAGATCCGCCTGCCTCTACATCCCAGTGCTGAGATTAAAGGCGTGTGCCACCAATGCCCGGTAAGGATATGTTTCTTGATATCATAATCTGGGGTTGAAATTACTATCTTCTGGATCTTGGATAAATCATTCCAAGACCTCCTGGCTTTTAGGGTTTCGAAGCTGTTACTCTGATACATTGACCTTCATTTGTGACTTACTATTTCCGTTTGCAGTTGTTCAATATGCTCATTATTTCAACTATAATATGGTGTGAGGTGGATCTTCCCTTTTGCTTTGAGATCCTAGATGCCTGCTTATTTTGTTGCTCATCTCTCTCAACTAAATTCAGAAATTTTTTAATTTGATTTTCATAGAGCTTATTTTCTATGCCTTTACCTTGTACATGGTCTTTTCCACAGTGTCATATGTTGTTTGTTCTTTACTATTTAAGTTTTACCTGTCTTGTCTTGGAGTCCTGATATTCTGACTCCCACCTATTCATTTTATTAGTGAGACTTTTCTTTACGCTTCCTACTAGATTTATTGATCTTTTTATTTTCAAAATTTCAATTGACTTTTAGCATTTCTATCTCTTTATAGATTCTATTAATTCTACTTTCATATCCTGTATTGATTTCATTCAGCCATTTATTTATGTTCCCTTGTAATTCATTCAGTTTATTCATGTCCTCTGATTTCATTAAACATTCTTTCTCTGTGCCTCTATTCTCTGTCTCTGTCTCTCTGCCTCTATCTATCTATCTATCTATCTATCTATCTATCTATCTGAAACAGTCTCTCTTTGTATCGCTAGATATCCTGGAACTTGCTGTGTGCACCTAACTGGCCTCAGGCTCACAGAGATCCACCCACATTTGCTTGTAGGATTAAGGACATATTACACCCTGCCTAGCTTTGTGGAACATTTGCATAATCAATCTGGTTTCTTTATTTTGGGATTTCACCTAATTTTACTTTCATTAGTACCCACTATTGTGGAATTAATAACCTTCTAAGAAATCATAATGCCTTGATATCTATTGTTTTTTGTGTGTTTCTGCAATGTAACTTACACTTCTAAGATAAGGCCATGGATTGTAAATTTTAATCATCATACTCCCTAGTATCAAGGCTGAGGGGTCATTCCTCCCCACTACACTGGAATTGTTGCTCATCATCTTAACCCTCATTTTATATTCTCGAAGCCAGCCACAACCTCCAACATCACTGATTCTAAGAGTAGAATACTACCTTGGAGAGCACACACAACTGGACAGGCTCACCATGAAAGTTCAGTGATAACCATGTGGTTTTAAAGGTCACTCCTTTAAATCCAGTAACTTTGGAGTGCTGTGGAACAATCCTCTTCTACACTATGAATATGTATTACTCTCATTAGTTAATGAAAGTTGACAGGCCAGTAGCTGAGCAGAAAGTTAGGTGGGAAAACCAAACTGAGAATTATGGGAAGAAGGGCAGAGGCAGGAGACACAAGCCAACTGCCGAAGAAGTAGGACATGTAGAAAATGAGGTAACAAGTCATGAGTCATGTGGCAAAGCATGGAAAAAATATGGGTTAATTTAAGTGTAAGAGTTATTAAGAATCCTGAACCATTGACCAAGCCTTTATAATTACTATTGTGCCTCAGTGTGGTAATTTGGGAAGCAGCTCTTACAGAAAACATCCCTTTATAAAGATGGAACAAAGGAATAAAGTAGTGTAGGTATGTGCTACCATATCAGTTACTAAGGGTAGGAATAGAAAGAAAGAAAGCTAAGACTAGTGATTCATGATATGACAACAGAGAAATGTAGTGGCACAGTCCAAAATAATCCCATCACCTGAGAAGCTGATATAGGAAGGCCTCAGGCCTTGGGCTGACCTGTCTCTTCCTACCTCAAGACAGAGGAGAAGAAGGAAGGGAATAGAGAACAGAGCAGGACAAAATAATCCACCAAATTAAAATTTGATATTAAACAGCATCTGTCTTCATGCGATTAGTCTCCTGAACCCAGGTGCAGACTGTGTATGTAGACACTGACTGAGCACAGGTGCAGACTGTGTGTGTGTGTGTGTGTGTGTGTGTGTGTGTGTGTGTGTAGACACTGACCTGAGCACAGGTGTAGACTGTATGTACACACTGACCTGGGCAAAGGTGCAGAGTGTCATATGTAGACACTGACCTGGGCACAGGTGCAGACTGTGTGTGTGTGTGTGTGTGTGTGTGTGTGTGTGTGTGTGTGTGTGTAGACACTGACCTGAGCACCTGAGCACAGGTGCAGACTGTATGTAGACACAGACCTGAACCCAGGTGCAGACTGTATGTAGACACTGACTGAGCACAGGTGTAGACTGTATGTAGACACTGACCTGGGCAAAAGTGCAGATTGTCTGTGTATAGACACTGACTTGAGCACAGGTGCAGAAAAAAAATATAGATAGATAGATAGATAGATAGATAGATAGATAGATAGATAGATGGATGGATGGATGGATGGATGGATGGATGGATGGATGGATGGACGGACGGACGGACGGACGGACGGACGGACAGACAGACAGATACTGACTGGGCACAGGTGGAGACTGTGTAGACACTGACCTGAGCCCAGGTGTAGACAGTATTTAGACACTGACTGCACACAGGTGCAGACTATATGCATGTGGATACTGACTGGGCACAGGTGCAGACTGTGTGTGTGTAGACGCTTACTAAGCACAGGTGCAAACTATCTTTGTCATTCCTTGCCTGAAAACAGATGCAGTGCTTGTCCTTTTACCCCTTGATCTTCTTTTCCTGTTCATTTGTGCTGATGTCTCTGGTCAGAGCAGAGCCAATGTGGTACTCTGCCTCCTGTGTTGATCTTTGTTGTGTTTATGGGCCCAGCACTGAGTATTATAAACAGAGATGTCTTCAAGTCTCTAGGTACTGGGTGGAGATGTCAGCAAGCAATCTCAATGTCACATCTGAGAGTCCAGTACCCTTGAGCACCACGGCTCATCCCTCTCCTGGAGAATCAGTATATTTCACTCTTTCTGCAGCTCAGACCTGATCTAGAACATGGAAGACAGAAAACACTGCATGGTTCTAACTCCATTTTTCTCTCTGGCTAGAGGAATTCTGCAGTCTAGGTTTCATAGAATAGTCTCCTGACACATGCACTGGGATTTCATAGTGTGCCATACAGGGGTGCAGAATATTTGCCTCTATAATCAAGTAGCCACCACCTCAGCAAGGGTCTTTTTTTAACTCACTCTGTAGAACAAGCTGGCCTCAAGCTCAGAGATCCACCTGCCTCTGCCTCCCAAGTGCTGGAATTAAAAGTATGTCTCACCACCACCCGGCCAGCAAGGATCTCTTTCTAAATGACTTCTTGCCACTGCTTTATCAAGTGCTGAGAAAAAAGGGTTTGCCCTGCTCCTGTATGTGTGTGTATTTATACATATTATGTATACATAATATGTGTGTCATACACACACAATATATATATATATATATATATATATATATATATATATATATTTCCCTCTCCTCTATTCCATTCCCTCTGCCAGCCTGACAGTTATGGACTCAGTCTCTCTATCTCTGTCCCTCTCTTCCTCTCTCCCTCCCTCCCTCTCTCTCTCTCTCTTTCCCTTCTTCTCTCTCTCTCCCCCTGCCCCTCTTTTCTCTCCCCTTGTTATTGCCCTGGTTCTGTGTGTCAGTTTTCTCTAGCACTCTCTATCTGAAGCCACAATTCTACCCTCTGTGTGTCCATCACTCTTCACTGTGTGTACATTACTCTACAATCGGGACAAAGTCCTTCAGAACAGACTGGACTCTCCCCTCCTCTTCTGAATTCTAAAGTTTCTTCCCTCTCTGCTACTGAAACAAGTGGTTTTTCTGCCATCACTTGCCTCATGGGACAACTTCTCTGCAGCTCTTCCATGTTTATTTCCTTGAGATTCCAGCAGTTGGTCCCTGAGTGCCATCTTGCACCTGCTATCTCTTACCGTTAGCAGCAGCTTGGCTGGTTTCGTTTATTGGCAACATTCAACCTTACAAGCATCTAGTACATGCTCACTATGTGCTAGACATTGCTAGACATAGAAGAGGTAGGTGGAGGAGAAAGCTATTATTCTTATGTGCTCTCTCCAAAGCAACAACGCACCGGTAGGCAATGGGCAGCTGATGAAGTAAGGGCTCCAGAACAATGCCTAAAAAGTTTGGTCTGTGCTAAATTGTTCTTGGGGAAGACAGCTTTAACATTACGTTTTAACATTTAAACCTGTCATTAAGGCATTCACATTTATCAAGAGCCTGCTATACTTAGATGGTGTTTGACAGGAGCCTGTGGTCTGCAATCATGCCAACTCAGGCGTAGAAACTGCTATCAGCAGTGCACACTGATCCTTATTGCCAGTCACACACACACACACACACACACACACACACACACACACACACACACACGCTACAAAAAAAGTCAGCTTAAATATCAGTGTATTTTTTCCTGTGACTTCAGAATTACAATTCTCTTGAGAGAAAATTGATTTCTCCTATGAAAACCTATAAAGCGGTATTACTATACATAAGGTTTTTGATAACTCTGAGGAAAAGATGGGTACTGTGAGTTGCTAATGCTCAGCTCTCTTCAATGAAGAACTATTTCAATCAATAGGAAATGGCAAGCAGACATGGAAGAGATACTCCTTCTATGGGCTGATAAAAGAAGATATAGATTTAAAGCCATTAGACAGACAACCATTTCTTCCATTATAAAATACAGTTAATATCTACAGTTAGCCTGCTCACTCAAGGCCATTTAGTAATTACTGAGTAATTTCTCTCACCATTTCAAAAAGTAAAAATGTTCAGGAAACATAAAAAAGACAAAAATTCCCAGCCTTCTGGTGCCCTGCTCAGAGGCCTGGAGACCTGCGGGGGGAGGGGGGTGTCTGTCTCAGCAGAACAGCCCATCCAGAGTCTGTCAACATTGTAGTACTAGCCATTGGAGTATTGGACCTGCCTGCACCCAGCGGAAGAGAATCTTAGTCCCGTACCCACCAGGAGAGGGAGAGACCCCATGGGTACCCACTGGAAAGAGGGATGGGAAGACAACAATATAAGAACACAGTCAACAAAAGAAAGGTAAATATGATGCCACCAGAGTCTAGGGACTCCACACCAACAAGACCTGAACATCCCAACACAGATGAAGCAGAAGAGAATGGCCCTAAAAACAACTTTATAAAAATAATAAAGACCCTCAAAGAGGTAATGAGAAAATCCCTTAAAGAAATAAAAGAAACAAACAAAATTCAACAAATGGAGGAAAAGTCAAACCAAAAATTGCAGGACAATTCAAACAGTGCAAGGTTTTAAAGCTGAAATAGAGACAATAAAAAACACAGTCTGAGGAAATGCTGGAAATAGAAAAGCTGGGTAAATGATCAGGAACTATGGATGCAAACAAAACCAACAGAATACAAGCGATGGAAGAATCTCAGGCATTGAAGATACACTAGGAGAAAGAGATGCATCCATCAAAGAAAATCTTTTCTTTTTTATTTAAATTAGAAACAAGCTTTTTTACATGTCAATCCAAATTCTCTCTCGTTCCCATCCCCCCCCAACTCCCTATCCCATTCCCTTTCTGCTCCGCAGGGAGGGTAAGGCCTTCCATGGGGGATCTTCAAAGTGTGTCATATCATTTGGAGCAGGGCCTAGGCCCTCCACTGTGTGTCTAGGCTGAGAGAGTATCCCTCTATGTGGAGTGGGCTCCCAAAGTCCATTCTTTTGCTAGGGATAAATACTAATCTACTACCAGAGGCCCCATAGATTTCCAAGGCCTCCTCACTGACACCCACATTCAGGGGGTCTGGATCAGTCCTATGCTGGTTTCCCAGCTATCAGTCTGGGGTCCATAGGCTCCCCCTAGTTCAGGTCAGCTATTTCTGTGAGTTTCTCTAGCCTGGACTTGACCCCTTTGCTCATCACTCCTCCCTCTACAACTGGATTCCAGGAGTTCAGCTCAGTGTTTAGCTGTGGGTGTCTGCTTCTGTTTCATTCAGCTACTAGATGAAGGCTCTAGGATGACATATAAGGTAGTCATCATTATCAGGGAAGAGCATTTAAGGTAGCCTCTCCACTATTGCTTAGGTTTTTAGTTGGTGTCATCCTTGTAGATCTCTGGACATTTCCTGAGTGCCAGATTTCTCTTTAAACCTATAATGGCTCCCTCTAATATGGTATCTCTTTTCTTGCTCTCCTCTATTCTTTCCCAAACTCAACCTTGCTGCTACCTCATGTCCTCCTCTCCCCTCCTCTTCTGCCCTTCTCTTTCTCCTAACTCCTTCTCCCCTCCCTCTTTGCCGCCAATTATCTCAGGAGCTCTAGTCCCTTTCTCCTTCTCTGGGGGACCATGTATGGCTCTCTTAGGGGCCTCCTTGTTTACTAGCTTCTCTGGTGGTATGGATTGTAGACTGGTAATCCTTTATGTCTAAAATCCACATATGAGTGATTACATACAATGTATGTCTTTTTGTGGCTGCGTTACCTCACTCAGGATGGTTTCTTCTAGTTCCATCCATTTGCCTGTTAATATCAAGATTCCATTGTTGTTGTTTGTTGTTGTTGTTGTTGTTGTTGTTTCTGCTGAGTAGTAATCTGTAGGGGACAGTAAACCACGCCTGTTAGAGGCTGGCTACAGGTGTGCCTGACCATGCCTTTCATGTGCAGTGGGTGTCCTGTGCAGTGGGTGTCCTGTGCAGTCGGTGTCTTGGACAGTGAGTGTCCTGTGTAGTGGGTGTCCTGGACAGTGGGTTTCCTGTGTAGTGGGTGTCCTGTGCAGTGGGTGTCCTGAGCAGTGGGTGTCCTGTGTAGTGGGTGTCCTGTGCAGTGGGTGTCCTGTGCAGTGGGTGTCCTTCACAGTGGGTGTCCTGTATAGTAGGTGTGTGTCCTAAGCAGTGGGTGTCCTGTGCAGTGGGTGTCCTGTATAGTAGGTGTGTGTCCTAAGCAGTGGGTGTCCTGTGCAGTGGGTGTCCTGCACAGTGGGTGTCCTGCACAATGGGTATCCTGTGCAGTGGATGTCCTGGACAGTGAGTGTCCTGTGCAGTGAGTGTCCTGAGCAGTGGGTGTCCTGAGCAGTGGGTGTCCTGTGCAGTGGGTGTCCTGTGCAGTGGGTGTCCTGTGTAGTGGGTGTCCTGTACAGTGGGTGTCCTGCGTAGTGGGTGTCCTGTGCAGTGGGTATCCTGTGCAGTGGGTGTCTTATGCAGCAGAAATCCCAACACAACTGTTGCTACATAGTGAATTGTACTGTCTGAAAACATGGTGAAGCCCTAGTCTACACATCTGCCTTTGATGATGTGGCCTTTTAAAAAGTAATGAACATTAAATAATATCCTAAGTGTGGGACTCTACCTCACAGGAGAAAATTCCTGATAACAAGATGAGAGATACTATGGATGCACACATGTGAAAATAAAAGACCCTCTGTGGATTCAAAGAGAAAAGAGCCATCTTCTCACCAAGGAGAAATGCCTCACCAGATATCAGCCTCTCCAGCACTGGGACTTTGCATACCTCTTGTCACTGTGACGAAACACTAGATACAATCAACTTCAAGGGGAAAATGTTTATTTTTTTTCTAATGTTTGATAAGGCTCAGTGCATGGATAACTTGGCTTCATGTTTAGGCATAATGATGACAAGAAACGAAACAGGGAATGCAGGGAGGGGCCTGGCAAAGCAGTGTGTCCGAGGACACATCCCTAATGACTTACTTCCTCCTACTGGTTCGGCCTCTTACCTTTCACCACTTCCCTACAGCCCTCACATCATGACCTCATCAAATGACTGATAACATTTATTACATTGGACCTCCAGGATCTAATTGACTCTGAAAACATCAACAGATGAACTAAGGGCTTGCTTTATTAATCTCATGGGCATTTCTCCACCCAAGAAAGAGGCAATTGTTACGATAAATCTTTCCGCCAAAAGCCGCCTGAGCCCCACTGCCACGTTTGAGCTTTACTCCAACCACCTGCCCGAGTTAGGCCTAAATGAATACACAGAAACTTGTATTAGGTTCAAAGCTGCTTGGCCAATGACTAGGATTGGCCTAACATTCTCATCTGTTAGCTCAGTCTTAATTATGATAAATCTATATATTTTATAAGACTTATCTTCTCGTATGCCTTATTGGGGTCCCTCCTTGCCGGTGGATCACATTGTGCTGCTGGAGCAGGAGCATAGGGGAAAAGAGAGGTATGCTTCCTGTTTCTCCTTCTTTAAATATGAGTCTCCTTGCTATGTCACTTCCGGCCTGGATCACCACTTCTCTACTACATTTCCCAGTATCCTCTTTGACTCCTAGTCCTGCCTAACTTTCTGTCTCATAGGCCAAACAGTATTTTATTTAACAATCAATAAGACAAACATACACAGTACATTCCCCATCAGGCAATTATGATTAACCATCTAAGAGTCTAGCCTTCAAACTATGAGGAAAAAATATTTTGTTGTTTCAATCACCCACTCTTTGGTATTTTGTTACTGCAGCTGGAGCAGGCTAATACAATAATCTTCAGATGGTATTCTGAGTTTGATGCACTTATGGGGAATCACAGATTTTTACAAACTATGTGTGAAAAGTTGAAGGAATGCTCTCCACATCCCTCGTTGTCCTTTGAGAAATTAGACAAGAAAGATTGAACTCTTGTTTCTGATGACAAAGACAGGGTGGGTCAGGTCCAGGACCTTTTAGTAGTAATAACTGGTACATGAAGACACCTGAGATCACATTTTCCCCTGTTCAGATAACACTGAGATAAAAGAAAATCCTTAGATTTGACACATGCAACAGCTATCAATGGCCCAGAAGTTATATCTTGTTCCAGAACAAGTTTCCTACATAAATCTATCACCAGCCTGTCACATGTCCTCTCAAGAAATAAATGCTTGAGTGCCAGAAGTATCCATGCCTGGAACCAAAAGAAAGATGATTTCAACCAGGGAAGAAATCATTACTTTCTCCCTCCCACTCCACTGTCATAAATGCCTTTCTCGGCTGGGGTGGGATTTGGTGATGCAGGTGTCTTTGAGATATTTGTGCTCCTATAAGTGACCCCTTACCCATATTCCTCACCCAGAAAAACTCAATGGTTCAAAAAATAAAAACAAAAGAGAAATAGATGAGACTATTCATGTGTGAGCAAACTGTTCAGCCACCCTCATGCTCTTCTTCAGTCCTCTAAGAAGAGCTGCCATTGTCCATGTATCTCTATATGAAGACAGACTATTTCAACAATGGTTTATTGAAATTTAGCAGAGTTTCTCCAAGTTTTATACATTTATTTTGACCAACATTTTTTAAAAAATGAATTTTAACTAAAGACTTGTGGTTGTTTCTTTTTAATAACATATAATTTGTTTGCATTTAATTATTATTTTTATTTTTGAGGCTGTATTTTAATTACAACATTTCTCTTTTTCTTCTCTCCAAACCCCTCCATATTTCTCTCCTAATCTCCTTCAAATTCATGACCTCTTTTTTCATTAATTGCTATAATCAGCCCTGAAAACATATATACAAGTAACATTATATGAACTCAATAGGTTATATTCAGGAATATATATATATATATGTATATACAAAGGCATATACGTATTTGAGTTACAAATTAGCCATGAGAGTTTATACCTGGAGACACAATTTTGAGAACACATGTTTTTAAATTTCCACAAATACAGGTAATTTCCAAAATGTATCTTTTTCAGCTTTTCTGCCTGTGATTCAAACTACCTCTTATACAACATATTGAAAGCTACAGCCTAAGTTCTGCTTAAATTGGTGCAAGTCACTGAAGAACAGAACCTGAATTCTGATGAACTTGAACTTAGGAGTTCATAATGGTGTGTGTAACATCCCTCACAGATCTGGAGAGGCCCCTCAAGAGTTTATTAGCCCCTGTGAAATGCCTCTGGGTTTTCAGAAAGCTCAAGGCATGACCAGCTGCCCCACTTGTAAGTCCTGTGCTTGCTGCCCTTTCTCAGTGCATCTGTTCTCAGGAGTTGTGTGAGCCTCATGCTATGGAGCTCTTACTTCCTGAGGGAAATGATAGACTCATTCATATTGTAGGGCATGAAACTATTTCAATGGAAAATGAGCAATAAAGGTGGGCATCCTGCACAATAATGCTGTTTTATCTTCGTTTATGTGCATATGGCATACAGTAGACATTCAAAAGATAAACTGAAGAATTTTAGAAAGACAAAAAACAAAACATATGCCAGATGTGGTGCTGCACACCTTTGATCCCAGCACTCGGGAGGCAGAGGGAGATGAATCTCTGTGAGTTTGAGGCCAGCGTGTTCTACACAGTGAATTCCAAGCCATTCAGGGATACATAGTAAGACCAATTGAAATAATGAAAAAAAAAAGAAAAGAAGGGAGGGAGGAGGAATCGAGGGAGGGAGGCAAAGAGGGAAACAAGCTTTTCTGGTAGTTGTCCTAAAGCATAGATACTTGCCTTTATTCCAAAGCTTTTCGTGCTAAAGATGACCTTGCTACAACTGAACCAACCCTTGTCTCTAAATATGCTATAACCTATGTCAGTAAACCATCAAGCTCCCACCACCCAGCCATATAGCAGAACCTGCACTAAATAATTAATCCTTTCAAATAAGCAACTCCCTCTAGCACAGTAATCTATACACTACATGCTCAACAACTGTTGAAGATCATGATTAATAGTGTAAACATTAAAGGTACACAACAGGGGCTGGAGAGACAGCTCAGAGGTTAAGAGCACTGACTGCTCTTCCAGAGGTCCTGAGTTCAATTCCCAGCAACTACATGGTGGCTCACAACCATCTGCTATGAGATCTGGTGCCCTCTTCTGGTGTGCAGATATACATGGAAGCAGAATGTTGTATACATAATAAATAAAATCTTTTTTTTAAGTATACAACAGTTAAGCAATTATTGAATAGTCTAGTGTAATGAAAGGCTGAGAACATACCTAAGGAAAAACAAATGAGGTTTGTTGTTAAATAGGGAGAGTTGTTTCATCTATGTGTGTGTTTGATCTCTCATCACCATCTAATATGCTGTTTCTCTCTTTTTTTAATTCTGTATGTGTGGGTTTTGATTGCGTGTATGTCTGTGCACCACATGCATGTTGTGCTCACAGAGGCTGGAAGAGGTTGTAGAATCCCTTGAAACTGAAATTACAAACAGTTAGGAGTCAGTGCTGGGAATGGAAGAGCAGCTAGTGAACCTAGGAGCTAAGCCATCTCTCCAGCACCATTTCCTCTTTAAAGCTTAGGTTTTTAAAGTGAATTTATTCACTTTTCCTATTGACACAAAAAGTGTTTTATTTTAGATACAATAAACATATTTAAATAACATATATGAAATACTGTGGGCAAAATCATGCCCTATTAATTAAGCAGAAATATAAACTTAAGAATTATCAAGAAGACCCAGGACATCCCAAGCTAAGTTAGCAACTGTGACTGTTCAAGACATCTTATTCTGAAATGCTTCTGTGTTATTTGTAGCAGTCTTTCCTAAAGCTAATCAATTAAACCTACTTTTCACTACACAGTCATTGCAGTATTCGAAAGGACCCACTCAGGAAGACTTTACAAGTTAGAAAAATGCATCTCTTCCTAGTTTTAAAGAAGGATCCTGGCTATAAAAATGTATCCTTTTCTAAATGCAAAGCTACTTATGTCATTTTGTGCTTTTACCAATTCTATTGGTTTTGCTTTTCTTCTCTCTTTAAAGGTGGATAATTGTGTTAACATCAGTCTGTAAATTAAACACTATATGCAAAATACTATTATGCATACATATTTAATAATTTATTTCTATAGTGAATGTATAATACTTACATATATCAAAGACTGTAACACATATAACAATTTATGATACATCATGATCTTACTTTAATTACAATATGCAATTCAAATGAAATGATCTATCATCAGCTTTGGTGTGGGGGTATTTTAAATCAACTCATTTCCATAATTTAATGGTCTCATAAACAGTAAAATTGAATTGTTTTCCTAATTTCTTGGTATTTAGTTTTTAGATACACTTGACTTGAATTTCAGATTCATTATCAGTAATGACTTTTTTATGAAAGTGAAGTGTTTTGTAAGAGGGCATGTGTTGACATTAGAGAAAAATCCATCAGGTTTCAAATGACTTCCTGGTATCCATTTTTTTGGTTTCCTTACACTTCCTCCTAGGACTCTGTTTTCAGTGGCATCAGATAATGTCCCTTAGAGTGGAGTATGTTCCTCTAAGACACTTTTGGAACTCCTGAGAGCAAAACAAAACCCAAAAACAGTAAAGGAAGAACCTGTCACTGTGTCTTGAACCTTCGTGTGGTTCTTTTTTTTTTTTCATTCAGTTATTTTGCTCATAAATAAAGTCATGCACAATTACAATACAGAATACAGTATGTTCACAATTGCATGGCTAAATTAAACCAATTAACATGTTATATCACACATATTTATCATTTTTGTTTTGAGAACACTTAAAGTATACTATCTCACAACTTCTAAAATATAGCATATTGTTATCAACCATATTTATCATGCTCTCAGTAGACCTCAAGACTTCAGAGAGTCCATGCCTCTTGTCCAACTGCAGTTTTATATCCTTAAACCAATCATTTCCCCATTGTTAAAAGACCCACATTGAAGCCTAATAGCCACAATTCTGCTCTCTGTTCCCATAAGTTCATCATTTCTAGGTTACACATAAAATTGAAATTGTGTGACATTTGTCTTCCAGTGTGTCACTTATTTTTTTTGGCAAGCATATAACTTTACTACTTACTAAAGATGAAATCAAATTTGCATGCACAGGTGAGCACTCACTGAAACACCTTGGATTCATCACATATTTGAGTTTCAATTAGCATATATATATTTATATTTATATAAAAAGAGCAATAATGGCAATATGTTATGCATCAATAGCAGCAACAGCTTTTCCAGGTTCTGCAGTCCTTTGAACAAAATTGTAGAGACAGCTAACACACTCCATTTTAAAAAAACAAAAAACAAACAAAAACAAAACAAACAAACAAACAACAACAAAGTAAAAAACAAAATCCCAGAAAACAGCACAGTTCTGTTACTCTTGTGGTACTTGGCACCATTTTTTTTTAATTAGTTTCTCAGTCATCATCTGGGAGGAAACCATTCTGAGCAACACCATTTAAAAACAGCTCTGATAAAGCATGGTCACTACTATGTATCTTAAAGTAGGTCCACATATGAGTGGGTACATATCATGTTTGTCTTTTTGTGATTGGGTTACCTCGCTCAGAATGGTTTCTTCGAGTTCCATCCATTTTCCTGCAAATTTCAAGATTCCATTGTTTTTTTCTGCTGAGTAGTACTCCATTGTGTAAATGTACCACAATTTCTCTATCCATTCTTTGGTTGAGGGGTATCTAGGCTGCTTCCAGTTTCTGGCTATTACAAATAATGCTGCTATGAACATGGTTGAACTGATGTCCTTGTTATATGAATGTGCTTCTTTTGGGTATATGCCTAGGAGTGGAATTGCTGGATCTTGTGGTAGACTGATTCCCATTTTCTTGAGGAGTCGCCATACTGATTTCCACAGTGGCTGTACAAGTTTTGTGTGGTTCTTCAGTCTTCCAAAGAGAGGATGTCATTCACCCATCCAACCCTGCCTGATGTCAGAGAACATGTGCCAAAGGCCATGCCAACCTGTATACAGAATTTCTTTCCCACCTGGTCCTGCTGCCCTTCAGTCCTAAATAAACACACAGAGGTGCTATATTAATTATAAACTGTTTGGCTAATGGCTCAGGCTTCTTATTGGCTAGCTCTCTCTCTTAATTATTAACCCATTTCTATTAATCTAAGTATTTCCTCATGGTCTTGTGTTACCAGAGAATGCCTGGACCTGTTACTCTTTCAGGCAGCTACATGGCATCTCTCTGGTGGCTCACTCTCTCCATCCTCTCCTCACAATTCTCCTCATCTGGTAACCCTGCCTATACTTCCTACATGCCTACTGGACAACCAGTGTTTTAGTCATCAACCAATAAGAGAAACATATACAGAAAGACATCCCCCATCACCAACCCTTCAGTAAACATGGGATAAGACCTGGTTCTTTCCCCTGGAAGCACAAAGGCTGCTGAAGAATGTTGACTGTAAGGAATGTAACACTGAATACACCACTGTTTGAAAAGAGACTTCATTTCACTTACAAGACAGTAAGTCAGGTAAATGAAGCAACAAAGGTTTAAACAGTATAGTCCCTTGTATCTGTAAGGCCAACCCTCAATTTCTACTCTATTTTCTAAACTTAAGAACATGACATTAACTAATAATTATAATAACTTACTCATTAGAACTGAGAATAGAGCTAAGTGTTTACTTTTGGTTACTAAGTACTGATTCTCCTACTGTTCAAACCCTTATCAGTCACAACTACTTCTAACCATGACCCATCATTAACCTATTATTTGATGACACCCAAAAAAAAAAACAGAATGAATAACTAATTAAAGTAACTGTCTAAAAATCCAAATTTTAAGTATACAGAAGACTACTTTTGGATGAAATAGTCATTTGTGTGTATTAAATTAAAATATGAAACAGGAAGCTCCACGGTCCCTTCATGGTTTTAGGACACTGACAACGATTCCAAGCATGTAGTTCATATTTTCAGCAGATATCTATGTTCATCCCTGCTATGGGATGATCTTTCTGTACACTAGGAATATGTATTGCTCTCATTGGTTAATAATAAAAGCTGTTTGACCAATAGCCAGGCAGGATAAGGTTAGGTAGAACAATCAAACTGAGAACTCAGATGAGGAGGGGCAGAGTAGGGAGAGAAACCAGGCAGCCGCCAAACAAGCAGGATGTGTAGAAAATGAAGTAATGAGCCATGAGCCATGTGGCAAAACATAGATAAAAATACAGGCTAATTTAAATGTAAGAGTTAGCAATAAGCCTAAGCTACTGGTCAAGCATTAATAATTAATATAAGCCTCTGAGTGATTATTTAGAAGTTGCTAAGGGACAAGGCAGGACAGAGAAACTTCTGTTTATACATTCCCAAGGATTTATGATAAGTATACATCATCTACAAAATACTTTAAATGACTTGGGTTTAAAGAGGGACAAGATATGCCTTCCAGACTTGTTTGCTTTGATAAATGCCAATTATTAATACATTTGAACAAATTATTTTAATTTTAACCCTATGGAAGACTGAAATAGTAAATTTGTTATAAGCAAAAGAAAACTAACAAAAAGAAAAAAATTACTTTTTAATTTTATCCCATAAAATCCATATTTCTATAAAGTAACTGAATAAATGTTTGCACTTGCTTCAGAGTGTGGGAAACACTATCCTCTATTGTCAGTGTGTGATTATCCTCCAGTTGTTTTCACCAAGATCGAGGGAGACACTCTGCATCATAGAAAAGCCATGGAGTAGACTGGGTTCTGATTGTTTTTCTCTGTATGACTCGTGAAATAGACACATGTTTTCTCCTTTCATATACAAAGGTAAAATAAAGAGGGTTATTTCGTGTGTGTGTGTGTGTGTGTGTGTGTGTGTGTGTGTGTGTGTGTGTGTATGAGTATGCATGTGTTTGGTTTTTTTTGGTTTTTCTTTTGTTTTTTATGCCTAATGTGCCTTTCATTTTTTTCTGCATCTTAGTTCTTTTCAGAATTTACTGCTCACGAGACACTAAACTGTAAACCAAAACCATAAATGTGAATATGTAATATATAGTCCCTGCCCTAACAGAGTCTGTAGTTCAATAGGAGAGAAAGCCCTGTGACAACTGCTGTAGTCCTGTGTGGCAAGGTGAGTTATGATCAATATTTAGTGAGCATCGAGTGTGTGGCAAGTGTTGGTGCTAGGCTTTCTTTGTATATGATTCCCAGTTTTCTCACAAGAACAGCAAATCACTGAAGAAATATTATCATTACTCATGTTGTACAAGTGAAGATGTGAAGCCCAGGAAGTTTATATGACTCAGCTCAAAGTAACGGCAGACCTGAAATTTACGCCCTGCTGGCCTGACTTAGGGCCTGTGGCCTTAATCACTAAGCATACTGTATCTGAAAAAAGTGATAAATAATGGTGCAAATGCCTCTAAAGAACCATTGCAAGAAGGTAGGAGACAGAAGTGGCCACATATCCTAGTTCAGTTGGAACTGTCTATATTTCTGTTTGTTTATCAAGTATAGTCTTTAATGGTGTCCCCTCGGTACTCACAAAACTCTGTGAGGGTGTTAAGTCACATCACCCTATTTCACAAAGAAAAAAAAAACAAAAACACCTGAGCTTACATGTAAAAGAGGCAAAAGTTTGCCAGCTGCAGAGTGGATAATTCAAGTAAGATAGAAACACCAGAGAGAGAAGGAATACTATGTACAGCTGCAAGAAAATAGGACAGCACCATCCGGAAACTTCAGGCATCAGCACAGAATGCCTTCAGGCGGATCTCAGCCAACCACTAACTACAGTAGCACAAATACCCTCCATGTCGATTCCAGGCTAGACTGTGAAAAACATAATTCATTTGCTGGGATTGCTCAGTAGCTTTGCGTTGCCCATTGAATGAAGACTCCTTTCTGGGGCACACCATTCCAACAGATGAGCTTTATCTCCCTGTCCTCCTCAGAATTCACCTCCACCCCGCCCTCGTTTTGACAATGTTCGCTGTACTCCACCGTCTGAGGCCTTTCCTGTGGTTCCCAAATAGGGCCGCACCCTCCCTCGGAAGACGACATCCTTCCCCTCTCCCCAGACCTCACATCACCCTTATTAATCCCACCCTATCTTCACACCTTTTACAGCAGTCGTTTAAAAGCCATTTGATTCTGATGTTCAAGGCTATATTGCACTATTTCAAATGAGTGAATGAATGAAGTGTTAGGGACCAGACATTTCATCACAAGAGTACCAGGTTTATAAAGGAGATAAAAAAACCACACAACTAATTGACTAATGTCAATGTAGCAGGCATAGGTCAGAATATAAAACCATGCTTTGGGAAGGTGATACCTGATGGGAGATGTTATTCTGTATATGTTTCTCTTATTGGTTAATAAATAAAACAATTGGCCATGCAGGAAGATAGGCGGAGCTAGGAGATGAGGAGAATTCTGGGACGTGTAGGCAGAGAGGAGTCTCGATGTGAGCCCAGGAAGAAAGGACACACGAGACATTCTCAGGCAAGCCAAGACAATGTAGAAAAACATAGATTAGTAGTTATGGATGAATAATTAAGACAGAGGTAGCCAATAAGAAGCCCAAGCCACTGGCCAGCAGAATTATAACTAGTACAGTGTTCATTTGGGGGCAAGGTGGTTTCAGAACCAGGTGGGAAATCCCGTAACAGATACCTTTCTTAAACCTTCACTCCACTGATATTAAACAAGGACCTAGATATCAAAATGAGAAAAAAAATGACTTTCCTCAGCTGCCACCAAGGTGTTCAGTCTCTCTGAAGAAGTTAAGGCTGCACTGGGGCAAGGCGCTCACTTCATCCTGCAGCTAGCACCTCACTGTCAGTCCAATCAGCATGCTGACCTCTGTCTCCAAGCTTGCATGCATCTAGTCCACCCTCATCATACACTGAAGATAAGATCAACACCCTTGTTAAAGCAGCTGGTGTCAACATTGAACCTTTCTGGCCTGGCTTGTTTGCAAAGGCCCTGGCCAATGTAAACACTGGGAGCCTCATCTGCAATGTAAGGGGGGCTTGTGGCCCCTACTTTAGCTGCTGGGGCTGCTCCAGAAGCAGCCCTCACCCCTCCACTGTCACCCCAGCTGAGGATAAAGTGGACTGGACACAAAGGAAGGGGAATCTGAAGAGTCTGATGTTGACACGAGTTTTGGTCTTTTTGACTAAACCTCTTTCGTTAGCATGTCCAGTAAAAAAAAGCAGAACCTATATTTAAAAGAAAGGAAAGGAAGGAGAGAAGAAGGGAGAGAGGGGAGGAAGGGAAATAGGAAGGAAGGAAGGAAGGAAGGAAGGAAGGAAGGAAAGAGGAGGATTCCATTTCTGCTTCCTGGTATGCCTGATAAGGGCAGAAAAGCTTCTCTTTCACTAGGTAACAGATAGTTTGAAACCTTGCATAGATGAACACTATTGTTATGATTATCTTTAGTACACTGATACAAAGTAAGATGTTTAAAAGTTTCATAAAATAGTGTTCAACATCCTTAGCCATCAGAGAAATGCAAATCAAAACAACTCTGAGATACCACCTTACTCCTGTCAGAATGGCTAAAATCAAAAACACCAATGACAGTTTATGCTGGAGAGGATGTGGAGAAAGGGGAACACTTCTCCATTGCTGGTGGGAGTGCCAACTTGTACAACTACTTTGGAAATCAGTATGGCAACTCCTCAAGAAAATGGGAATCAGTCTACCACAAGATCCAGCAATTCCACTCCTAACCCAAAAGAAGCACATTCATACAACAAGTACAACTGTTCAACCATGTTCATAGCATCACTATTTGTAATAGCCAGAAACTGGAAGCAGCCTAGATGCCCCTCAACCAAAGAATGGATGGAGAAAATGTGGTACATTTATACAATGGAATACTACTAAACGGAAAAAAAATGGAATCTTGAAATTTGCAGGAAAATGGAAGGAACTCGAAGAAACCATTCTGAGCGAAGTAACCCAATCACAAAAAGACAAGCATGATATGTACTCACTCATATGTGGATTTTAAACATAGAGTAAGGGATTACCAGCCTACAATCCACACTGCCAGAGAAACTAGTAAACAAGGAGGACCCTAAAAGAGACAAACTTTGTCCCCTGGAGAAGGGGAAAGGGTCAGGATCCCCTGAGCAAATTGAGAGCATGAGAAGAGGGCGGAGGAAGCTATGAGAATGAGAAGGGAAGAAGAGGAAAGATGTAGAGGTCATGAGGGAGCAGAAAGGTTGAGTCAGGTATAGATTAGAAGAAAGTATATGTGATAGGTAGGGTTTTAGTTGGGGGGGTTGTAGGGGAGGAGGGGAGGGAGAAGGGAACTGGGATTGTCATGTAATTCAATCATGTTTGTAACTCAAAGAAAAAAAGAAAATAAAAATAACTAAATCTTAAAACAACAACAAAAAAAAGTTTCATAAAATAAGCTTCAGAGAGGCAAGCACACAAACAGGTGAAAAGTGTTAGGAGCATAGGATGCACAGGGAGGCAGATGAACCTCACCTGGGAGCCTTATCAAAATGAAAACAGCCTGCAAAGATAATGAAAATTGGAAGATTCTAACGATCAGGAATTATATTAGGAAGCAAAACACATTAGCAGAAGCACGGGATATTTTTAACAGATTTTAATTCTTTCCCCAGTCTTTGTTGTTATTTGCCAGCATGTTTTATGATGGTTGAAAACCTCCATTTGTTTTCTCATTAGCTTCATTCTTTTCCACTGGCAGACATCAATTCTCTTTTCGTGGACTTCAGAAATATATAGAAC
The DNA here is from genome assembly GCF_003668045.3 of Cricetulus griseus. Lineage (NCBI taxonomy): Eukaryota > Metazoa > Chordata > Mammalia > Rodentia > Cricetidae > Cricetulus > Cricetulus griseus. The sequence continues at coordinate 165,176,624 of NW_023276807.1, forward strand.
TAAAATGAATACGGGGGTTATATTCCCCTTATGATACTTACACAAACATTAGCATAGTAATAAAGCCAAATGCCTTAGAGTGCAATGTATATTGTCTGAAGAGGTAATTATCAAAAGAGACATTCTGGGACAGGGACATTCTAAGAATTTCCCTCATTATTGTTGAATGAACATTTCTATTAAAAAAAATAACAACAATGGCAAAACTAGGTAGAAGATAATAGCAAACAAGTAAACTTCGGTGACCTTTCTGCAAGAGATCAATACAATAGAAATCACTAATGACTGAGCCTCAGGGATGGCAAGATTGCTCAGTGGTTGAGAGTACATACATACTGTTCTTGCAGCACACCTGAGTTTGGTTTGTAACATCTACATCTTCTTTTTAAAAATCTTTTAAAACAAAAGACAGACTGACTGACTAGTCTAGGCCTCTATGTCTAGGCCTCAAGGATACAAATAATTTAGCAGAAGCATGCCACAGCTCCTGAACCTGACTAGGGCAACGTGGAGTCTGGAACATGACCTCCCTGACATAGCCATGCCCGTGTCAACAATGCACACTCACTCAAGACTTCATCCGCTCTCCACAATGATAAGTGAGGATGAAATAAGGGAGCCAGTTAATATGCATAAACTACTTAGCTTTAAAAAACACCCAAGGACGGGGTATGGTGGTGCATGTCTGTAGTCCTGGTACTTGAGAGGCAAAGGCAGGAGGATCTGTATAGGTGTGAGGCCATCCTAATCTATAGATTGAGTACCAGAACACCCAGAACTACATAGAGAGACCCTGTTTAAAAAAACCCCACAGGCATACAATTGACAACTGAACCGAAACTGTGATTATCCCCTCATGGCAAAGATGGGTCAAAAAAGGAGTCCAGAGCTTCTAACATGGACTGGAACTCTACGGGTTGTGAACTTGTGAAGGAAATCCAGAAGCTCATTTTATGAAGGGACATGGAGAGGAGTGTGAGAGTGGGAAGGCCCTCCACCTGCCACATATGTGGACACTAAGCAGCCTGCTTCCAGAGAACGGAGGTTCCGAGTAAAGATTTAGTGGATGATGTTGGAGAGGATTTTATCAGGAAAAGGACCTCTCTCCTCATGTGGGAAAAAGAGTCATTATGATTTTGAGACTAGAAAAGACACAAGTAAAGAAAAATGTTTAAGTAAAGAAACATAAATGAATATGTAAGATGAAATCAAGAGGCAAGACCCACACTTGCAAGACCCACAAACCCATTAGCAAAGTGCTCAATAGTCACATAAGATGATCCCCATCGAGGCCCCTGCACTCCTGGGAGCCTCCGGTGGTGGACTAGCGTTTTGCCCTGGTGTGGGGGGGGGACTTCGAGAGCCCATCCCACTTGAAGGGATGCACTCTGTCTCTGAACACATAGGGAGGGACCTAGGCCCAGCACAGGAAGATTTGGTGGACTTGGTGGAGCCCCGGTTGGGGGCCCTACCCTGCCTGGGGAGTGGTGGGTGGATGGGGTGGGGGGTAGGTTGGAGGTGGGGGAGAAGGAATGGGGGTGAGGGGAGGGAGAGGGAGAGGGGAATTACATGTGAAACAAGCCTGTTCCCTAACTTGAATTAATAATAATAATAATAATAATAATAATAATAGAGAAAAAAAGATGATCCCCATCAAACAGAAATGCATTATAAACAGCCCTGTGATTTAGCATGACAGGTCATAGAATTCTACCAATGCCATGTGACACTTGCCGCACTCCACTTCTCACTTCCCTCAGTTTCTTCAAATCATATATATATATATATATATAATATATATATATATATATGTGTGTGTGTGTGTGTGTGTGTGTGTGTGTGTGTGTGTGTGTGTATTCATTTATTTTACATACCAACCACAGTTTCCCCTCCCTCCTCTCCTCCCATCCCCTCCCCCACCTCCCATCTACTCCCCCATTCGCTCTTCCTCCATCTCTGTTCAGAAAGGAACAGGCCTCCCATGTTATATCTCCTATTTCCATCACTCTGTATCAGTGTGGGGCCTCATACTCTGGCTACTGCCTGTGTTAAGGAGTCATAGTCATGATGGCTTCCTACTCTCAATCTGGACCTTACCCTAGGAGTCACTCCTGACCTTTCTCATCAACCCATCTTTTCTCAATTCTAGGAAATCCATCTACCTCCATAACTCTGGATTCCTGCTAACCTGAAAGGATGGAGGAGAAAAGAGGAAATGCAAGTGATCTGATAAAGCTTCCTGGACTGATTCAAGCAAATTTGGCCCTAAGAAATATGTCCAAAAGAGGACGCAGGTATGGATATAAACACTGGGGAGAGAGGTGAGGAATGTCTCATTGAAGCATTTAACCAAAAACTCTCATGAAGAAACAGCAGAGTCCTGAGGACCAAGTCCACATGCAGAGTTAAAAGAAAAGGTCAAGCAAGGGCAGAAGACGGTGGGATTAGTCCTGTGTCTTTGTTAGAGCTACTATTGCTGTAATGAAATACCATGACCAAAAGCAACTTGGGGAGGAAAGGGTTAGGGTTAATTTCATTTAAGCATATCACAAGTTGGAGGAAGTCAAGACAGAAACTCAAACAGGGCAGGAACCTAGAGGCAGGAGCTGAAGCAAAGATCATGGAGGGGTGTGTAGGGGAAGTTGTAACCATGCCTACTTAGGGGCTAGCTACAGGTGTGCCTGACCACACTTGCGATACTTGCATGGGACTGCGTTTTCTCTTTCTGTTTCTCTTTGGTACTTGCTGGACAGACTGCTGCTACGCCGGCTGGCTAGGTCACTCTGTAAGTAAGGCTTTTCCCTATTAAGTACCCTTATATTTCTACTTGACTCCGTATTGGTAATTTCCCACTATATCTGGTGTCAGAAGTGGGATATGAACCCACTGCTTATTGGCTTGTTACCCATGGCTTGCTCGGCCTTTTTGTTTGTTTGTTTGTTTGTTTTTCGAGACAGGGTTTCTCTGTGTAGCTTTGGAGCCTATCCTGGCTGGCCTGGAACTCACAGAGATCCACCTGCCTCTGCCTCCCAAGTGCTGGGATTAAAGGCATGTGCCACCTTCTTTCTTATAAAACCCAGGATCACCAGCCCAGGGATAGTATTAACTAAGCATTAACTAAGAAAATGCCCTACAGGCTTGCCTACAGCCTGATTTTAAGCAGGCAATTTCTCAATTGAGGTTCCTGCCTCTGAGAAGACTCCAGCTGTTGAAATGAAAGTAGTCAACACAGTCACAAAAACTTGGAAAAGGAATCAGCACCAAGAAGCATTTCCAACAGCAAATGATCCACTGGGATGAGGAAAGACAAAATCCTCTTTTCCTGCTGAGGTTTGATTTCTCAAAACATGTACTAGTGTAACAGTATTTAACATAGTAGTAGAATCTTAATTATAATAAAGCTCCAATATTATATAAGTTTAAAATGTTGCCAATGACAGGCACAGCTTTAATCTCAGCAATCCAGGAGGCAGAGGCAGGCAGAACTATGTGAGTTCAAGGCCAGCTTGGTCTACCTAACAAATTCCAGGCTAGCCGGAACTGCATAGTGAGATTTCCCCCCTTACCACCACCAAAAAAAAAAAAAAAAGATAAAGGAGAAAAGGAGTGTAAGCCTCTCCTGGAGATGTGGAGCTCCCACCCCTCATCAGAGAACCTCCTCACAGCAAGTGGAGACACAATTGGACATAAAGCAGAGATCAATGAGGAGACAGCCTCAATGGATACATCTGTATCACCGCCCTGCATCTGTGGTTCAGGGGACATCAGAGAAGAGGAGCTCAAAAGCTTATAAGAGCTAGAATACCAGGAAGTTCTCTGTGAAACAGTCTCTCGTAGAAATGGATGCATAAACAAGACAAGAACAACAGCAATATAAATGGACATGTTGATGTGAAAGGAGGAAAATTTGCATGTTTCCACTCTTAGACAAAAATCTATAGGCAACTAATGCTACTGGAAGGAGAATCAGCCTCCTAAGCCTCTCTCCAGTTGTCCAACGCAGAGTGGAGAGCCCTGACACCACACACACACACACACACACACACACACACACACACACGTGAAAAAATTAATTAAACAGACTTAGCAGGATATATATATATGAAAAAAAGAGGCTACCCACCTAGAGGGGCACGTGGGAGTAGTTGGAGAAAGGGCACTTGAGAGGGGTTTGAGGGAGGAAAGGGAAGGGCAAAGTGATATATTCTTTTTCAATTAAAAACATATTTTTCCCTAGAAGCTACATTTTTCAGTTTCCCTCATTTTACAATGTAAATACATACACAGTCCTATGGTATATATATATATATATATATATATATATATAATCTCGAAACTGAATAAAGATATTTTCCTCACAAAAAAGAAATTGGGAGCTTAGTATTTTCATTCACTGCATCACACATAGCTGTATTGTCTTGTGGAGATGACATTTACATGTGATGGACTTCAAAACAACAGGCTTGATGAAAAGAACCACCATCCCCCACTCAACGCTTCTTCGACCCCAATGTCTTTAAAAAAAACAGCTCCTTAAACATGAGTCTCAAGAAGATAAAGAGCCTCCAAAAGTGATGCTAAGAATTCTCTCATTCCAAATGTGTGCTTCAAAAGTCTCTACTGCAATCCTTTCCAGTATTTTGACCTCTCACTGTTAATTCTTTTTTTTTTCTCACTGTTAATTCTAAAGGAACAAACCAGCTGTCTGTTTTACCATCCTACTTATGGCATACTGTACATTACTATACAGAAGTATAACAACTGTAATATGTGTGTAATATCATGATAGCACTTTTCTTTAAAAATTTAATATTTTACCACGATATTCATATTATTCATGATCCACAGGCATGGTAGTGCATGCCTTTAATCTTGTTCTTGTCAGTCAGAAGTGGAAGGATTTCTGTGAGTTCAAGACTGACATGGTCTACATAGCAAGTGTCAGGACACCCATAGCTGCTTAATAAAGAGATTTTTGTCTCATGAAAACAAAAAAAAAAAAATACACCTAATGACCAAAAGAATTAGTATGCTTCTAAAGATTTTATTTTTAATTTATTTTCAGAACCAAAAATTCAAGTAAATTAAAACATTGCTCCAGAATACAAATCATGACTTTCATCATTAAATGCTCTTATAGCCTCATGCACACATGGAAGTAAAAAGAGAATTTAAATGTTGCACTTTCTCTTGGTAAATAAAACTACCATTATTCTGCACTCACTATATTCCAAACAATCAACTAGGTCTTTACATATACCATTTTTTAATATTCGTGACTTCATAATACATCATATAACATCCTTATTTGATAAGAAGGCTAGTTGAGGCTCAAAAATGCTTAGAACATGTCTAATTATATCACTATTAGCTAGTGGCATCTATATGTAGTCTGTGTGATGTTCTGCTTACTCAGTGGCACTCTGTTAATATTTAATAATCAAGGAAATCCAACCAAAGAAACAGCAGAGAGGCTGCCAGCATTCCAACTACAGCCTTTCCCAAAAGAGTTTAACAGAAATCAAGTATGTGCAGAAGGGTTAGGTGAGAGTCAGGGTGGAGCAATTTTTGCTCCAAGATCTGTGGACCTCAGAAACTGTGATAATATACGTGTCTGTTATACAGCAATCAGTAATTATATAGGTGAAGAATTATATAGGTGAATTATATTAAGAGTTGAAGCGAGTATAATAAAAGAGGGTTTGTGAGATCTTACTTCAAGAAATGCTTTCTAACACTATGTGTCCACTCCACTCTCACTGAAGAGGTTTTTCCTAGCCCAGAATCTATGGGAAAGGACCCAGTCAGAGAACACAACATGGAAGCCTTATAGTTGGACAGGTAAGGTGATCTGGAAGCTGACTGCCACATAAAAACATGAATAAACAAAAAAAAAACTATGGTGGCACCTATAATTGGGGTGGGGGTGAAGAGGAAGTCACCCTGGCTGGGTCTCAAGACCCAGAGTTTGTGACGCCAAACAATGTATAGATGGATTCCAAGGTTCAAGGGAGATTTCCTGATAGGACAGTGGCCTGAGCCCTTCAGACACGATGGGAAGGCAACATCAAAGAAGAACAGGACTCGACGGAGTGAATCTGAACATAAAGCGTTGTGTCTGACTGAGAGATGCACAAAAGCTTCCAGTGCACCCAGGATGGAATGATCCAGAATGTGGCACTGCTGGCATCCACCAGACCCAGAAAGCACAAACCCGTACCACAGTGAGAGTTTTGAGAAAGGCCTGATCCCTTTCCTTCCTTCTCCTTCCTGTTCCAGGGAGGACATTGTAACAGGGTAACCTCAAGAGAAGTGTGCTCCAGGCCTACTCCACTTGAGATAAAGAAGCTGACTCAAAATCCCTTTTTTAAAAATGGTATTTCCAACTTCAAGTAAATGGAAGATTTTTCTCATGGTGCGACCAGAAAACTGGACAGTTCACCTTTCCATCAAGAGGTTAAGGCAATGCCTGAGGCTATTTTAGAGGGTTAGTATGAGACAAGATAAATTTTCATCATTTGGATTATACCCCAAGAGATGTGCCAGTCACCCTGTTACCCAAGTTTAGGGAATGTTACATGCTAAGGACCCCATTTAGGGATTCCAAAAGTACCAGAAGACATATTAAAAAGGACTTAACTATTTTTTATCCTGTCTGCCCCACACTTACTTGATCATGGATCCCTTCTGGTCCTATGTTCTGGAAGCATTTAGACAGATCTTGTGAAATTCACCCTTCCTACTCAGAGCCCATTTCCCTAGGTCTAATGTGGAAGCAATACTACTAGCAACTAATGCGCATGTCATTAGACGGTAGGAAATCGTTTGATGACCATAAAGAGCTCAGCACTTAGTATTCTATAAATATGACAGAAACTAAGAAAACATCCAGATAAAGTAGATGACATTACCCTCCCTTGTCCCCTGGGCTTTCATTTCTGCAGTTGATCTCTATTCTCGAGGAAAATGTAAAATCTTCCCTAAATAGTCAAATGCTGTTTCTGAGCCAGTGAAAACCAATGTCACTCAACATCACCACTATTGCATTTTCTTGTTCATCTAGTGCTCTCCTATCTCTGGTGGCATGGAACTGCCTCCTTGACTCATACCCCACAGAGCAACTCTCCCTATGTCAGAATTTCAATATCCTCCTTTCAGAGCTAGGCAGTGGCAATGCGCACCTTTAATCACAACACTTAGGAGGCAGAGGTAGGTGGATCTCTGTGAGTTCAAGGCCACCCTGGTCTACAGAGCAAGGTCCAGGACAGCCAGGGCTACACAGAGAAACTTTGTCTCAAAACCTCCCTCCCAAAAAAAAAGACCTTCCTTCCTTCAGAGCTGCTAGTGTCAATGGAGAAGTCTTACAGAGAGGGAGTTCATCTCATCTGTCTCCAAATCCACAATGCTGACTCTCAGCCCTGTTCCTAGCCAGGCTCTCAGTGAGGATTTAGAGAAAACCGAAAAGGAAGACAAAATGTAAGATAGTTACTCAACGTTCTCAGTGGCACACTTGGATTAAAGAGTTGAACTAATTCATTTAAATAAATTACTTCATATTTATTTCTCAGACATGTTGAAATTCTTACACTCTATTTTTCTTTTGATGACAGCCCTAAAATACAAAGTGTCTAATTTCCTAATATCAGAAGATAATGCTCTTTCCTGACTCTCAGTTATTAAAACGACTTCAAAGTCTTTCACCGGGGCACACCTCACCTCAAAAGCTGCTGTCTTCCAACATTTTAACTAACCTTGATCTTTCTTGCTTCTGTCAAAAGACAAAATTACAGTAAAGATGTAATTGACTTTTCAAAGCTAGAGTAAAGCAACTGTTACCATGAGCAGAACAGTGAGGTTGTCGCAAGAGAAGGAAAGAAAAAAAAAAAAGGCTAAAGAAAGTTCTAAAAACAGAATCAAAAATCGTCCTACTTGCTTGGGAGTTACTCTCCTCACAGGATTAAAATGTAGACTGCAGAGAGGATCCATACTGTGCTGCCTTGGCCTTGGAGCAGGTTATGCCCTACTCTAGGCTACTCAGCATTCTACAAGACAATGGTTTCCTAGGCTGTGTGTTGCCCTGAGAGACGCCATCTTCCAAACAGCTTTTGATTCCACTTTGACATAGAAGAAGGGTTTCAGCCCTGAGTAGACCTAGAAACTGCACCATCTGTCAGACTCCACCGTCTAGCACACTGAGAAGTGACTTACTCCTGGGAATAGAAAAAGGGTCACTCTATAAGTTAATTAGAGAGAACTGAAATCATAGGGTCACATGGGCACATTAAAATCATGCTATGGAAACCAGAACCAAGAACACATCAGACACACCAGATCAGGAGAATTGTGTAGCCCCTTACCTGGACCCCATAAAAGAGACAAGCACCTAACCTTGAGACAGCATGGCCCAACACTAAACCATCACCGGGTATCTGCCGTGTTCATCAAGGACTCCCCACCTTGGTTGGGTCCTCCACTGTTGACACAACCTACTGGACTGTGTTTGCTATTCCAGACCTGGACCAGAGCCACTGTTTCCTGTTCCAGATGCTGCTCAGTCTTCCCCCTTACAGCTGCATTCTTGCATCCATGTAAAACCCTGACTCAGCAGCTCTGTCATCAGCATTCTCCTGGCACTGGCTTGGTTCATCATCTTATCAATACTGACTCTGTCTCTGGCCGCTTCTAATTCAGCATCTTTAACTTGCATCCATTCCATAGTCCACACACACACAGAGAGAGAGAGAGAGAGAGAGAGAGAGAGAGAGAGAGAGAGAGAGAGAGAGATCTTTACTGTGTGATATTAGAGTCTATATTAACAATTAAAATTGGAATAAAAAAACTACATTCACCTTGGACTGATTATTAAGGTAGGTAGATTTTATAACAAAATGCTGTGATAGAAAGTGCCGAACCTCATGAATTTAGTGTCCTCCAATAAATTCTGACATGGTGGAAAGATTCAATCGCATTACGTTTCTGGCATAGCATGCTCATGACACTTGGATTTGTCCTAGATGATCCTGATTTTGAAAGACTGGAATTTAGTTTGAATTTAGTTTGATTATGTGAACTGTGAGTGTCTACCTTCTAGTTTGGGTTGGTCCGCACCAGTCTATTTCAGGAGACGCTGTGGTCAAACAGTTATCTTCCCATAAACTGTTCAGTGTGCTACAAAATGAATATTGCTTTTTTACTGAAGGCAGATGTGCTGTGACAATCAGAGGACAATCTTCATGTGTTGTTCCTCACCTTCCCACCGTGTTTGACAGGGTCTCTACCCTACTGTTACAGCGTGGGCTGGGATTCCCACTACCATGTCCAGCTTTTACGTGGACTCTGGGCATCATAACTATGGATTATTCATCAGGCTAGCATGGCAAGCAGTTTGCCCACTGATCCACTTCCCCAGAACCTAGAACTGCTTTTGATGTTCAACATGCTCAGAAATGTTTTTTTTTCCTAAATATTTGCTTGTGCGTTTATCTTCTCACATTTGCTTTTCCCTCATCTCTGTTTGTCCTTCTGAGCTTGTTTTGCATCTTCTTGAAGCAATTCTTCTGAAATTTACCCTAGAGAACATGCTATGTTCTTGAAAGCGTAGAATCCCAGGTCAACAATCACTCCATCCAGTCTCTCAAAGCTTCCAGGACAGTCTCCCTGGTCTTAGCGGCGTTGCTAAGTAACTACCATGTGGCTCTTGGGAACATGCTTATCCTAGGGGCTGCAGTCTCACTAGGGTGTGCCTTAGTTCAGATCTATTTCAAATATCCTTTTGAAGTATGATTATGCCCTCAGAACTGAAGTTCTCATCGTCTTTTCACACTCCCCACAACTTCTTCCGAATATTGTCTTCCACTTTAATCTCCTTCTGAAACTCAATCATGACATATTTGATATAAAATGTGTTGTGTGGGCAGTCCTATAGCTTTCTCACAGATCATTTACATTTCATTTCCAGGACCCTTTCTTACATCTTTTAAAAACCTAACCTGGTTATTTGGGGTAGAACGCTGCCCTTAGTTGTACCTTTGAGACCATCCTGCATCCTCTTTGAAATATTAGCTCTTTGTGCTCACATTTGGTGTGTAGGTCCACACACCCACAGTGTGTGCTGGCTGTTTCTATGGTGTGATGTCCTACTGATCACATGATTCTATATGTACCTTCCGATACTGTCACCACATACTCTTATACACAGGAATGACATCTGTGAGATCTGACAGGTGTCCATGGGGAACAGAGTAGGAAATGAGCTTACCTTAGCTTCTGGATTTTTTTGGAGCCTATCCTGGCACTCACTCTGGAGACCAGGCTGGCCTCAAACTCACAGAGATCTGCCTGCCTCTGCCTCCCAAGTACTGGGATTAAAGGCGTGCACCACCAAAGCCCGGATATGTTCTTTTTTTTCAATTCATAGCACAGTGAATTTTATGAGACAACAAAATGTATGTGATGCTGGGCCTCAGGAGAATGGTGTCTCTGGAACCACATTTCATGTGGCTTCAAGTTGAGACAACTAAATGGGCTGAGCAGGTTGTGCTTATAAATTTAGGCATATGTATGTAACAATGACATGAAAACAAAGAGGCCATGATCTCTTGCGTTACACTCTTTACTGAGCCACTTTCCAGCACGTGTGGATTTTTGCTAGAAGAGTTACTTCAGACATCTATCCCATGTGTTATCAGAAATAGACCTTGCATCTCTGATGGTACTTCAGATCTCTCTGCACAATGTCAGGCAGTTCACATGTGCACACATGCATGCACACACATACATATGCGCTCACACAAACTCTTCTCCTTGAACTAAAATCCCTTCAACCCATACTTCCTATTTGTGCACAGAGATGCCCTTTTTTCAGAACACGGTAGCATACAGTGGACAACAAGATGATTAACACATAAATAAGTAGCAGATATGCAACCCTCTTCCTTTCTTCATGCCAATTATGGTTGGTTCTGCCTCAGAAACAAGAGAAAGTATTTTTTTAAAGGAAAAACGAAAGATAGCATATTGATTGCAGTGTTTCCACAACACAAGGTAGTAACATTATTCTAACATTGTTGGAATGGCGTCCTTTTGAAGCCTCCTCACACAGAAGGCGTGGTAATAGTAAGCAGAGTGCAGCACGATGCAGGAATTTATGCACTGAACGATAAGGAGACGGCAGTATGTCCTTGCTATCTTCAGTGTGACTTCTTTGTCGTACTCAAGCGGCAAGCTCCATTATGCCACTGGATTAGTTCTGTATGTTGAACAGCATCAACCAAGATTTTGTGGGACTTTTTGTTTCTGTTCTTAGCATAGAAGGACTCCTGAGAAGAGAAACCATGTGTGCAAATAATATTATCAGTCAACAGGCATTAAAAGAACCGCTCTCCCCCTTTTCATATAATGCCGCTGTTTTTCTCTTTTCTTTTTCTTTTCTTTCTTTTTTTAAAGATTATCTGGGCCTGCCACTTGCTTCCTTGACATAATTGAACACGTAATTACTATGTAAATTTGGGCTTTCACCTGCTTCTAGAGGAGCAGAGGCCATTTGGTATTAGAGATTTCAAAGCATTAATCATTTGAAATATAGTACATTTGACTTAATCTGTAAAATGGAGATAATTCTTATCTGCAGTGAAGGGATTACTGTGAGGATTAATTACTTAATTTTGGTTAAGCAATTTGAACATAAAAAGCATTACTTAAATGAAGGTGAGGCCTTGCTATTCGAACCAGGAATTATTGAGTCCTCCTCAGAGAAACAACTATTCTTTTGTTTATTATTATTTCATTACTATTATTCTTATATTTTATGGATAATTATCTAATAATTTTATATTAAAATGTAATATACCTTTTCTCAAGATCTAATATGCATGTATTGTTGTTAACTAAAGTAACATTGATTGCATCATTACTATTAAAGTCTGTGAGGCCCTGATATTAACCTGTTTCATAAAATACTGTGAGATAGCTCAAGTCCCACAAAAATTATCTCAAGTTAGGGGATTATTGGCAGGAAACAGCAATTATCTTTGGAGATTTACCTCCTTAGCATAAAATAAAAATTGCATATATATATATATACATATATATATATATGTATATATATATATATATAGACATTTGGTTTTAAAACCAAGGTCCTAGACCAATTTAGAAACAATATAATCTGGTCTAAGAATTTAAAATGTCCTATTGTGTTCCCTGTTGATTTCTAGTCATACATGGAATATTCAAGAAAATGATTATTAATTAAAAGCTTCTACAAAAAGAGAGAGAAGTCTAAAACAAAAGTTGAACTTTGTTATTAACTGTTTCACAAACTCTTTCTCTACACTGTAAGTTCATTCATATGAGTTAGTCTTCATCATTTCTCTACTGTCTAATTTTGAAACCTCATTCTTCCTTCAACAAACATTTTTAAACTCTACTTACCATGTATCTAATATGTGCTTGGCATTTTTTAGGGGAGAGAGAGATGGAGATGAAGACAAAGACAGGGAATATTACTGAACATGCAATTTAAACTCTAGCAAGAAGCTGGGTCAGAGCTATGAAGATTATGATAGAATGTAACAAGGACATATTAGCAGGGTTCAAAAAATTGTCCCTACTAAGGTGTTATTCAATGGCATTGTCCAGGAAATGTCTCAGGGAACAAAGACGGGCAACATTATGTGTGTCTGTTTCTGAGGGGAGGCCTTGGATGTCACAAGAAAGCAGAAAGAACTGTAGCACAAGAACTGGCTAAAGATAAGGAAGGCTACAGAAGAGGGGGGACAGATGAAGAAAGTCTTATGAGCCATTTTAGGACCTTTCCTAAGAGCAACAAAAACCACAAAAATGTGTTTTCTACGAGTTATTCCTACAGTACATACAGAAGCTGTATAAATCAAAGAAATCCTAGAACCTCAAACTTTTACATTTAAAAGCAAGTATGTATTCATTAAAACTAAATACAAGTATTACAGACATTGGAAAAATGTTTACATGAATATTAAAATTAAAATGTCATATGTTACTTATCCTGTGAGACACACTGAAGTCCTGCTGAGTTCCAATTTGGAGTTTAGGTAAGTATGACTTGACAAGACAGTTAAGTGGACTTATTACCCAATATTTTACACTCTGATTGAATGTCCACGCTGCACTCTTCCATTAGGGATACATAAAATGCTGTGGGAAAGACTTATTATTTAATTTAGCTTAACCAAGTATTGCAGACTGAGTCTTCTCTAAGAGCCTCTAAGGTGAACTGGGGCACATGGGAAGTTTATTGAGAAATGGCTGTCCTCAAAGGGCAAGAGTCAGTGTTAAGAAGTCCATACTCACCACTCAAAGTGAAGATAAATAGAGCCCAGAATAGCAATGCCAAGTGATGTGACTTAACTCTGAGGTATCGGATAATCATAATCACTATAATTGGCAGCAATAGCAAGTGGCCTAATCATGAGACCAGTAGAGACCACAAATGAAACACAGAGTTTCTAGAGGGACAGCAGCCAATATGGATAACCCTTAACTCAAGTAACTATATATGAAAGGATGTGCAAAAGCCAAATGAAGTCCTTCAAAAAGAAAGTTATACTCTTTCCCATTTCTAACCCTGAGCCACCTACATATTCCGCAGTTGGTTATCAAGACAAGAATTCTCAATGCCACAGAAGCATGTGCTTTTGAGATTCAAGAGTTGTTTCTTCAGTGTATCTATATGTGAGCAGATACACACTCCAGTGCATGCATATGCAGGCATGTGTTCTCAAGACTCAAGAGTCTATGTCTGCAGTGTATCTGTATGTAAGCAGGTACATACTCCTGTGCATGCATTTGCAGACAACAAGGGAAAATGCCAGGACTCCTCCTCTTTTGCTCTCCTCCTTATTTTCTTGAGACAGGGTCTCTCCCTGAGCCAGCAAGTTCCAGCAATCCTCCTGGATCTGGCCCTCTTCCTGAGCACTAGGGTTACAGGCATGTGCCATCACACCCAGCTTTTTTTATGTGGGTGACATGGATCTGAACTTGAGTCCTCAAGCTTGTGTAGAAACCCTTCTTATACTCTAAGTCATCTCCTCAGTTCCTCACCATGGAATTTTTTCATGGTGGTCTAGGTCATACTCAACTACCATACTCAAACTTATGAGCACATTTTCATTCTGTATCTCTTACCCAAGACAGAAGCACAATACTCAGCAGATGAACTGGGGATTTGCATGTGTTGTGTTCTGCATTTGATTTGGCACTAACTCCTTAAGTGGGTGAGGAGAAGACTGCTAGATTTGAGTTAGTCCCAGAGGAAAAACTAAAGTCTCTACAGAAGATCCACCAAACAGTATAAATGACCTTCCATCTTGGCCCATATGATCTGCCATGTCCCATGACAGTCTCGTCAATAGAGAAAGGTAATAAAGCCATTTGTGTTGATACAGACCAAGTAGCAAATGTTGAAAAGAAAGAGAGGAAGCAGAATTTCAGGCAAACTCAGGCTTCTAGTAGAGCCCTTAGGTTACTAAAAGAGGACGCACCACCTGCCACAGAGGACAAGGCACTATTTGAAAAGCAGCTATTAGAATGTTTGGAAGCACTGAGACTGAAGATCTAATTGTGGGGTGTTCAGCTACAATCGCCAGTGCTGACCTGGATGAGCAGGTACACCCCATGCCATAGGTTAAGATGTCTGAGGTAGATACGGAGCTCCTTGAGGAATGCTAGCTACTGACTAGGAAAGTCTAACAACCTCTAGCTATTGACTGAGTTGGGGTCTACCTCTGCAGACACATAACCATTCCCAGATCACACCATTTCCGAGGTCTACACCTGATGTCTAACACATAGGTACACAGATCTGGCTATGGAACCTGTTTCAGGGCACACCAACAGACACCATTTGCTGCAGAGCTCCCAAGCTAGCTGACTGAAGCTTTGGCATGTATGCATTAAAGTTTTATTTCCTCTCCTGGCCAATACTGTTGCATTCCTTTTCTTTACAGAAATGTGTATTCTTTTCAAGGTAGCTCAGACCTCAAACTTCTTCCACAAAAGAAATCCTGAGTAAATTGCATAAAATAGAAGAAATGTATCTAGAGTCATGATCAGGTAGATTCAGTAAGCACAAAAAAATCTTCAAGAACATGTGACCCAATCCCCATGTCACTCACCACCACACTAATGTTCCTCAGCTCACACTTGAGACCTAATTGATAAGGGTAGGAATTGCCCCTTTGATGAGCTGATTAATAACAAATACTGAACTGGACACACAGTATTCTGTCCAGTATGCTGGTGTGAGCTAATAACAGACTGGTTCATATTGCCTCTTGGGCTAGCCATGAAAGACAGTAGTGGGAGGAAATTCTCTGAATGGACCAACCTGTGGGCAGCATGTGGCCATGTGGGTGGAGAAGTGAACAATGAAATACTATACACAGTCTTGCTGTCAGAGGCATTGCATAGTTGGGAGAGTCCTAGAGACTGACAAGTTTCTAGATCACAAGGAGGGGACACGAGAGAGGACTGGTGATGACAGGCAAGATGATCTTTGTAGCCCATAATAATTCCTTCCAGAAAGCAGGTACTGAAAATGAGGAGGGCAGAGTGGCTCTGACACTAGTTGGCAGGCACCTACTCTTGTTGGCTAATGCTAAGTGAACAGAATTCACAGTTTCAAGTTTAGGGCCTGTTTAATTATAACCTTGTCAGCTCAGGCTCCCTCCACCCAAAGCTAATCTATCTTACCTTTTTTCTTTGTAAAGCAAAGTTATTACTATGCAGCCCTGACTATTCTGGAATTACTTTTTAGACCAGGCTGATCTCAAACCCACAGAGATTCTCCTGCCCCTGCATCCCAAGTGCTTGTTTAAAAGCATGCACTGTAGACAAAAGTTTCTCTTCTGCCTGGTCCAGCAGTCAATTAGCCCTAAATAAACACACAAAGACTTATATTAATTTATAAACTCTTTGGCCAAATAGCTAGGGTTTCTTACTGGCTAGCCCTCTCTTAATTATTAACCCATTTCTATTAATCTAAGTATTTCCACATGCTCTTGGCTTACCCAGTAACACCCCAGCATGTTACTCCTTCTGCCTCTACATGGCATCCCCTGGTGGCTTCTGCCTCCTTCCTCCACCCAGCATTTTCCTCATCTTGTAGCCCCACCTATACCTCCTGCATGGCTACTGGACAATCAGTGTTTTATTCATCAACCAATAAGAAAAACATATATACAGAAGAACATCCCCACCTACACACTGCCACATCAAGCTCCAGAGTTAATCTAACTTCTATCACCAAGAACTTCCCAATCTATCAACCACAGGGATGTAATCCTAAACCTCCAACACAGACCCATGACTCAAGAGGACAAGCCTATCTACCAAATGAAAATTACACCAGGGTCTTCTACCCTGGAAAAGGCAATGATTTATCTTGGTCAAGACTGGCAAGAACTCCAGTTATGGATAGAAAGCCCTCACCGTGTTGTGTAGAAAGTACAGTGATACAGCTCACAATAATGAAACTCACTGGTCTCACACAGACCTCACTATCCACAGCTGCTGCTCTGATAGAGGAATGAAATGGCTTCTTGAAGACAAAACTAAGGGACATTAATATACTGGTTGGAGAAATTAACCTTGATTGTCAGTAACCCCATTACTTGTTATGCGATCCCAAAAAGCAATTTTAATTTTTTTTAAAAATGTGATCATCAGGAGGATAAAGGGCACAGTTACAGAGTAATGGCAAGTAGATATATAGTTGGTACAGCTCATGAATCTCTTGGTATTCCTATACCCAGTTTCAACTCTAAAAGGATGAATTCCGGAACTTTGGTCAATTACTGTGCAGTCATCAGAGGCTTGGCCTTTCCAGGGCTTAAGAGTTTGTGTAATGACAGAAGGAAGCTATGTAGTACTGCAGACATGCTACAAGGAGCAGGGGGTAAATAGAATGGAGGGAAAGGTGGGTGGTCAGCATTATAATCTTGAGATGATGCTGCAGCAGCAACTGAGGCTGTAGTTTGTCACAGTAATCAACCCCTTATCTGTTCTTCCTTAACCCTGGAGAAGCTACCCTTGTGTGGAGTACTCTTGTGTGCTCTCACTGTGAGAGCACAGGCTCTCATTAGTACAAGAGGCAAACCTCTCATCAGTGCTAATGCTCAACCAGATCCCTTTAGCCCCTGGCGCTCACGTCCATCAGCTGTTGTAGTCACTGCTAATGGCTCAAGCCTGACCTGTGGTCTCGGGAGAATCATCCCATACACCCCTACACCCCCATAAACACACAATAGTAGATTTCTCTTCTCCAGCCCTGTAAAGGGTTGAGTTCCAGACACCTACATGCTAACTTTATAGTCCATTTTCTAAACACCATCTTCTATTTGCCTTTTGTTATTACATGTTAAAATAATGACTTTTTTAAACGTTTTCTTTACATGGTGGCTAAAGGATTTTATGCAAATATAAACAAACAAAAAAACCTCATGACTTTCTGATGCCTTAGCATAGAAATACCACAGTACCAAAATAATTAACCCACATTCTATTACACATAGTTCATTGCAACACCAGCCCACTCTCAATTGGAGTAAATGGATGAAGGAGACTGCTCAAACCAAGAATCTCCCACACGCCAAGCAAGTGTTCCCCCACAGACTTCAATTCTTGATAGAAGGAACAGCAAGCCCTATTGTTGGAGAATCACAGATATAGGGACAGAGAACATGGTTTTGGTTCTATGCAAATGACTGCTCACCCTAGGCTCTATATCACTGTTTCACATATAGCCACTCTGAACTTCCTTCATGAGAATGGTCTAGAATAAAGATTTTCAGTCTCAATGCACAAATACAAAAGTTCTGGATAAGGCTTCTCTCCTGGTTTCTTTTTCTGAATTATTTTATTACAACTTCCTCAGCCATGACTTTATTTCAAATTGACCACGTTTTCCACCAATGACTTAAAAGCAGAAAGTAGACTACAAAACAGAACTTTGTGAACAAAGAAAGACATAACACTGATTGTGTATTATCTCATTTTCCCTTTCATGGTCCAAAGTTGAAGCAACCTCCCAGTCCAAGCATTCTTTTATCAAAGTGAATAGCTGATGGGGTTGAAGTATTTATAACTGCCAAGCTGGGTTTGGCTGAGCAGAGTGCCAAGGATCAAATTCAAGAAGGCATCTGATGGGGATGTCCTTCTGTACATATGTTTCTCTTATTGGTTGATGAATAAAACACTGTTTGGCCAATAAAGACAGGAAGATAGACAGGGCTAGGAGACAAGGAGAATTCTGGGAAAGGTAGGCAGAGAGAGACCTCGAGGAGACACCATGTAGCCAAGGAAGGAGTCACAGGTCCTGACCCTTCTCTGGCAAGATAAGACCATGTGAAAATACTTAGATTAATAGAAATGAGTTGATAATTAAGAAATAACCAGTAAGAAGTCCTAGCTATCAGTCAACAGTTTTATAAATTAATATATGTCTCTGTGTGCTTATTTGGGGCTGAAATGGCTGCAGAACCAGGCTAGAAAAGAACCTCCACCAACAGGCATCAAAAGAAAGCAGGTCTTTTTTTTTAAAGATTTTATTTATTATGAATACAACATTCTGCTTCCATGTATATCTGCACACCAGAAGAGAGCACCAGATCTCACAATGGATGGTTGTGGTTGCTACCATGTGGTTGCTGGGAATTGAACTCAGGACCTGTGGAAGAACAGTCAGTGCTCTTAACCTCTGAGCCATCTCTCCAGCCCCAGAAAGCAGGTCTTAAGGGTGTTTAATCAGCATTTTTCAACTAAAGCTTGTGACACACTAATAAGCAATGAAGCCAAGTCAGGGAGCCACCACCCACCCATCTGAACAGAAATGGAACAAATTACAGTAAAGTAGGAAGTATCCATCTGTATTGCCTGGAGTAGAAACAAGCATTTTCCTCAAAAACTTTAATTCCAGTAAATGTGTGCCTATGTGTGTTAATATTAAGTCATGGTATAAATCATATTTTCAACAGTGAATTGTAGCTAATCAACTTTAAAGTCACCAGTCTAGATAGGAAAGATTTGATACTAGAACACATGTGGGTTATGTCTTGCACTCCAATGTTTAATCATATGATTCTATCCGCTCCTATAAGCCAAATCAGGGGCTGCTTCTCAGTAGTTCCATCTCCTCCAAACATCACCTTAGCTATACTCACTGCTCCCCAGATTATACCCTTCTAAAACCCAAATATAAACGGGAGACTCAGATAATTACTGGCTTAGCTAATTCATAGTATTTATTTGGCTATAATCTTCTTTACAGAGCTAAGTCAAATTCAACTAATACTATTAGAAACAAATTCTCTTAAAGCCAGGGCTAATTAACTAATGCAATGTTCTCTAAGAATCCCAAATCATTCAAGAGTCAATATCTAACCTTTACCTTAACACTGAAGTCTACACCAAATGTTTGCCCAAAAGAACAAACTCACAATATTCTTTAAATGCCGTATATACCAACTGAAACCGATTCTCCTTTTATTTTCCTTAACCATCTCTCTGAAAACTTTAAGAAGCATCTCATACTAACAGGGGACTCAGAGAACACACGTCTGTCTTCTAAACTCTAAGAAGATGTCGATGTGGACGATGCCCCTCTTCTAGAATCGGTACTTCTGAGTCACGTTGACCTTGATGGAATCTGAGCACTAAAATCCTTCCCGTTTCATTGAGTCTTCCTGGCTTTATGTTTTTGATTTTCCAACCATAGCACATCTGAGGAAAGACTAGATTTCTGAAAGAAGGTACAGTTAAGACTGGAGAGAAGGCTCAACAATTTGGCACAGTTGTTCCTCCAGGGAGGAGACCGGGTTCCCAGCACTCACATCAGGAGGCACACCAACTTCATTAACTCCAGCTCCAGAGCATCTGACGCCCTCTTTTGGCCTCCACAGGCACTACACATGTGCAAACTAATACACACATACATGCACACGCACATAAACAAAAAATAAAGAGACAAACATATGAGTACAATAGACGTGGTAGCTACCTACTCAGTGAGTCAAGAACTTAGTAAAACTATCAAAATTTTGAAATGACACAAAATGCACAACAGTCGAAGACCATTTAGAAACACCAATGTAGGCATCTCAGATAACTTTTTTTTTTTAATTTTATTTTATTTTATTAGTTCTAGTTAGGGAACAAGCTTATTTCAAGTCCCTTCTCCCTCTCCCTCCCCTCACCCCCAAACTTTCTCCCCCACCCCCAGCCCACCCCCCCAACCCCATCCACCCACTACTCCCCAGGCAGGGTAGGGCCCTCAACGGGAGCTCAGCAAAGTCCACCAAGTCTTCCTATGCTGATCCTGGGCCCTTCCCCATGTGTCCAGGGCCAGAGTGTAACCCTTCATATGGGATGGGCTCTCAAAGTCCCTTCTTGCACCAGGGAAAAATACTAATCCACTACCAGAGGCTCCCTGGAGTGCAGAGGCCTCCTTATTGACATCCATGTCTCAGATAACTTTGACAGTGCATTTTCTAAATATCATATTCTAACAATTTTGTTGCAGTATTTAAAAAAACATAATTTTGTACATGGACATCAGCTCCAGTAATCTGACTTACTCCTCTTTTTACATCTAAAATTCTGTTGAGAAATCTTTATTTAGTTTAGAAACAATCATATTTTACATCCATCCTCCCATACCCCCCACTGACGCCCCCATCCCACCCCCCATCCAATCCTCAAGAAGGGTGAGGCCCTTCCTGGGGATCATCAAAGTCTGTCACATCTCCTTGGAGGAGGGCCTAGGCCCTCCTCCGTTTATCGGGGTAAAGAGAGCTTCCCTCTCTGGGGAATGGGCTCCCAAAGTTCATTTGTGCACCAGGAATAAACACTGGCTTCGCTGTCAAAGATTCCATAGACTGCCCAGGCCTCCCAACTGGCACCCACATTCATAGGGTTTGGCTTGGCCCAATGCCGGTTCCCCAGCTTTATGACTGGTGTCTGTGTTTCTGTGGGTTTCTCCAGCATGGTCTCGATCCCTCTGCTCATCCCTCCTCCCTCTCTACAACCAGATTCCAGGAGTACAGTTCAGTGCTTAGCCATGGGTATCTGCTTCTGCTTCTGCTTCTGCTTCTGCTTTCATCAGCTACTGGAGGAGGGAGTCTAGGATGGCACCTAAGGTAGTTATCAATCTTATTATGGGGGAATCACATTCAAGGTAGCCTCTCCACTATTGTCTAGATTCTTAGTTGGGGCCATCCTTGTGGATCTCTGGACATTTCTCTAGTGCCAGATTTCTAGCTCCCTCTATTAAGGTATCTCTCTTCTCGCTCTCCTCTATTCCTCCCCTGACTCAGTCTTACTGATCCCTCATGTTCTCCTCCCTCCTCTTCTCCCGTCTTTTTCCTACCTCTCTCCCCGCATCCCCTGGAGAAGGGCAAAGGCACAAGAGCTCCTGAGAAATCTTTTTAGACTAAAATGTATCCAGTTTGTGCTTAGTAGGTTGAGGAGTGTGTATGTCTTCCTTCCCAACACTGGGTCATTCTTTCTTGCCTCATTTTCTTGGATAAGACTTAAAACAAAAAAAAATATTAAACAGAAGTGGTAAGAGAACAAACAAGTGTCAAGTAAAACACTTTTTGTATTTCCCCTAAAAAAAAGACACTTGCCACAGATTTTTTTATAAATATTCTCCATTAAATTAGAGGCATTCCCTGTTCAGTTTGCTAAGAGTTTAGTGTTATTGTTCTTACTATGGTTGTATGTTAAATTTTATCAGGTATGTTTTCCTTTCTGTTTATATAGCTGAATTATTTTTCTAATCTATTCTGTTATTATGGAAAATTACATCAATTTATATTTCAAGTGCTAGACCTAGTGCAAGAATAAAACAAATCTGATTGTTAATACATTTACTGTTTTTAGTCTACTAGCTCAAATATGTTCATAGCAGCATTATTTGGAGAAAATGAAGTGAAAACAAAAACAATTGCCAGTAGCAAAATAGAGACTTGTGATAAGTGCATTTAATGAAATATTCTGTAAAAGTTGAAATGTTGATGATTCATATAGGTGAGCCTCAAAATGTGACATTGATCAATAGAAGTGCTGTGGAATGATCCTTCTGTGCATTGTGAAAATGTGTTGCTCTCATTGTTAATAAAAAGGTAATTGGCTGATAGCTAGGCAGGAATTTCAGGGCAGAGAGAATGCTGGGAAGAAGGATGGAGTCTGGGGAGTCACAAGCCAGGTGTGGAAGAAGCAACTCTAAGGAGTCCATAGACAGGTAAATGAGCCTCAAGGCAGCAGGTAGATAAATAGAAATGGATTGATTTAAGTTGTAGAGCTGGCTGGAAACAAGCCTAAGCTATTGGCCAAGCATTTACAGTTAATAATAAGCTACTGTGTGGCTTTTTGGGGAGCAACTGGTGGCCTTCTTCTATTGCACAGAGAATTTTACTTGATGAAGGTGAGGACCACACTTATATCTTATAGTGTACATAAGAATAGATATCTAGAATGTAGTTAAGGATTTTGTGGGTTTAGTAAAAGATGGTTGTAGGTCCTCCAAGATCCATGAATTCACTAGCTCTGAGTATTTGGCTAGGTTTCCAGTACCATCAAGTTCATCCTCTTGTGAGGGTCTTAAGTTCAATGAATGCCATTACTGCACCCTTAGGGTTATAGTGTCATGCTGGTCATTGTTGCGGTCCATAGGCATCCCAAAACATTGCAGGTTTATGCATTGCCCTTGTTTGCCCCCCCCTACGACCCAGAAACAAAGGGATAGCAAGTTGGAGACCAGAGAGACACAACTTCTCAAAAATACATATATTAAAGTGACTCAGATGTTAATCTGCTGACATTTAAATTATTTATGAAAATCCCTAAGAGAAAAAATGCAAATTTTCATGGAAAGTAGTAAGCACAATAGCTGATGTTTCCCTTTTTGTATTTTTATTTCTTCTAGTGGGTGTTACTTTAGGGATGAGGATCTGGAAGAATGAAAGCAAAGCATTAGAGAGAAATAAAACATCCTAGTTAAATATTAATAGTGATGGAAGAATCAAGAAAACAGGAAGATGTGCTGGGTATACTTATTAAAGAAGGTAGATTCACAGACAATATTAAACTATATATCTAATTAAACTTCATTTGTATAGACAAAACCTCATTCCCCAGCAATGCCAGCTACAAAAAACAGACAATATTTTTGAGCTCATGTTTTCCCATGTAAGCCATGATGTATGTGTGACTGAATTCTCTGTACAAAGCAAACCTGAGATTGCCGGTGCTTTCTCATTAGCACAGAGAACACAGGGCTCTGTCTGATTCATTCCAAGCCTGAACTAGAGCTGCTAAAAATGCCTGTGTTCACTCTTTTCTCCCAGTGTTGAGTTCACAGAGCAACTCATGCTTCACCACTCTCCCTTCATTCAGGCTGTTGCATTCCAGAGTTAAAGAAGCAATATGAACCTTTCAGCCACAAGTCTGTGTCCTGGGGACGTGCTATTTCAACAATAGAAATTGCAAGCTTCAAACCATGGCTTTCATCACTCACATGGCTATATAGATTTCCTTCTACTCTAAGTTGGAAAGATGGTGCCCAAGGGACCTTGTCTTTCTTAAAGGATGTCAACGTTGCTGACAACCAGACACAGAACAAGCATTTTTCTAAATAGATGATATTTTCCATGTCATTCAAAAGCCCTGGATTTTTCAAACCAATCTCAAATGATGTCACAGCAAGATAATAGCCATGAAGACACTAGCCATTTAAAACATGGCCTAGGATGTCAATCAGATCAAAAACACCACCCACAGTGGGAGACCCAGAAGTCACAGGATAGACATACAGTCTATTCAAGGAACACAGGGGTTTCCTCTATTGTCCCTGCCAAGCACTGTCCTGCTGCTTGCTGGTATTTCATTAATGAACAGACACTGTAGTACATTCCACTAGGAGGGAGAGGTTTTCATTCAATCTTTGGATACAAAAGGGACATCTCTTTGTAAGCCACTAAAGCATAGAGACAAAAATCAGGACAGCCCTTCAAAAAGTGTTATTAACACATTCCCTGGGAAATGCTGATTGAAACCAAACCACAGCCTGTCAACCCCCAGGACACAGAGAGTGGACACTCTGATTTTCCATTTTACCCTTAATCAGGTGATGACAAAAAGCACAAGTATTCGTGACATTTTAAATAAAATAATGGCTACAGTAAGGAATGGTAATAGAGACTTTTAAATATCTGTGTGGATGGATGGATGGTACAGAGACAGATAAATAAATGATGGATGATAGATGATTGATAGATAGGTGATAGATAAATAGATGGATGGATGATATAAAGTAAGAAAGAAAAAAGAAAGACAGATGACAGACAGACAGACAGACAGACAGACAGACAGACAGACAGACCCGTCTTACTCCTCACAACAACTATCACTGTCCCTGTGTTAGAGAAAACTAATGCACATGAGTTTCCATTTTGTCAGGTCACACATATTTAACCAACAGTAATACTTTGCTATGTTCACTTTAAATATCTGTTTCTTTTCAGAATAAAGTACTATCCACAATAATGAAGCCAATTTAATTCATCGTTGATTAAATCCTGTCTACATCCTCCAAGTTTAAGCACCTGTCCTTAAACTCATAGCCTCCGTCTGGTGTGTTCTTGAACTTTACCTGGATGTGGCCATCAGCAGTATGTAGTGGTTTTGTGTGGCTCATTCTCCATCCACTCTTTTCATTGTGTCTTTTTGTTTTAATCCATATAAATACAGTGTATCCATTTAGCTGCATTGTAGTTTTTCAGTATATGAATGTCCCATAATTTAAATATTATTTTCCCAATAATATAAATTTAAAATACTTAGGTTGTATAATCAACACTAACTCAACCTCTAAAACAGCGATGGCAGCAGTGCCGATTTCAAAGACACTGTGGATACTGATATGAATTACATATCAGTAATTAAGTTGCATCCAACTTATTTTTTTTATCCAACTTAATTTTTGTTTTAAAAAGTGACACTGTGAACCAGGTATGGAGGTGCACACCTTTAATCCCAGCACTCAGGAGGCAGAGGCAGGTGGATCTCTGTGAGTTCGAGGCCAGCCTGGTCTACAGAGTGAGTTCCAGAACAGCCAGGGATACACAGAGAAACCCTGTTTCAAAAAAAGTGGCACTGTAAACATCTTCGCAGAGGCCTCCCTGAGCACATGTGGCTGGAACTGTTGAGTGTTGAGTCACCCTCAGAGGCATCTGCAGCTTTACGAGGCATTATCAATTTCCCTAAGTGCTTGTGCTGCAAAGAGCCAAAGAGCTTTGTATGCTCACGGCCGGTTTATTTGTGCTATTTCCTATTCTGCCTATCCTCATATTCTTCCTACCGAACTTCTAAATTGGGGTTTTGAAATGATACATCTCATGTGAATTTACTACCCTGAATTATTAACACAGTTGGTTGGGTGTGTGTGTATGGTGTGTGGTGTCAGTGTGTGTGTGTGTGTGTGTGTGTGTGTGTGTGTGTCTTGGCTTACGTTCGTCCTGTGTGAATTGCATGTTCAGATCGTTGCTTATTTTTTCTATTGGCTTATTTGTCTTTTTCTTGGTGGCATTTAGAGTCCTTTATACATCCTAGGTAATGCCTCCTTGTTGGTTCTGTGTGTTATAAATATCTTCTCGCCCTTTTTGGAACTAATCTTTTCACTTATTTATGACTCATGTTAAACTTTTATAACATAAACTGTCCTTATTAAGTGGAAGTGAATTACTCACAAAAATGCACTACATAAATCATGCTATTGGGGCTCTTCTCCTCTGCTGTACCGTTCTCGTTTTCAATTTTTCTTCGATAGAAAAAAAATATGTGCCTAACACAAAATTCAAAACTTGCAAGATGATGAACAAAATCTTCCACCTCTTCTCAAGACTTTCACTCAGTTCCCCCGGCCTCCCCACGGTCAGGTAGGAGTGGGATATCTGTCTATAAAAACATGCATTTTTTACATACGTATCAATATATTCTTTTTCCACAAAAATGGCAATATGGTCTGTTAACCCATATAGTTTTTTCGTATACTCTGTATCTTAGACATATCTATACATATTACAAGGTAGTATTTGTTGCCAGCATATTTTCAGGGTGAGTTCCTCCTACTTACTTTACACTTGTTAGCATTCCATAAGCACAAAGGAGAGATGCGGCTTCGTGAGCAAGACCATGACAAATCTGGATCACAAACAAGTTGGAGTTCCATTTGCTTTCTCTGCTAGAAGCAAGTTAGCTGTCTTCTCGATGTCTTAGAAGTTTCCCTGTTTGTAAAATGAGAATAATAATGTTTCCCTCCTCATACAGCTGGAGGAGTCAAATTATATTATTCAAGTAAGGAATTCGGTGTACAGCGAACACTCAAAAATCAGCCCTCCTTTTTAAAAACCATCGGCCAACACGCTCCTAAAGAACATCTGAATTGTTTTCAAAGGTTTCCAACTTACACAAAGCTGTTACAGGTGTCTTTGTACATGTATTCATATTGTCCCTGTACATGTGTGTGTGTATATATACTCATATATTCATACACTACAATTAATAAAGAGGAATATATGGCAGGCTCAAAGGATAGACCTGTGAACATAGATTGCTAACCTCAAAGAGTTTGCATTAATATACACTATCATAAGTAGCACATACATGCGTTACAGTATGTCTCACTAGCCTTGTGTATCAAGATTTCAACTTTGTCTATTTAACATATATATTTTTAAACTGAAAAAATAAGGCCTGTGTATGTGGCTCAGTGACTAAGCATTTGCCTAGCACATGAAAAGCCCGGGTTCAAGGCCCATCATGGACTAAGAGGGGAGCTGTAGCACTAAGGTTTCACATTTGCCTTCGTCATATTATGCATAAAGTGTTTTCATCTATTCAAATCATTTTCATCTTTTTTGTGAAATATATTCACTTCTATGACATTTATAGCCTTTGCACCTACTAGTTTCTAGGATATTTTAGATGTTTAAAATTGTATCACTTTTGCTTAATATGTTTCTAATGTTTTTTTGAGTTTTGCCTTTTCCTTGTTTTTTTAATAGTAAATCTAATCTTTATTTCAACATAATTTACATAACTATGCATATGAACTATGCATAGTTACCACCTTCTACTGAATTTTGCATATTGCTCTGACACATAGGTAGATTTTTTCCCTTGTGATTTTGTTTTTAATTTTGATTTTTATACTTTAATTATAGTGAATTTAATCCTTTTTCTGGATTTTGGAATTTTGTATCATTTGTAGAAAGATTTGTACAAGAATCAAGATTCTGGAACATCCTCTTGCTATTCTTTCTGGTGCTGTTCTAGCTTTACTGTGCTGATGTTTATGCCTTTTGCTTATCCAGGTTTATTTTGGGAGTGAGAAGGTCACTCACTGTGCTTTCTCCAAGAGGCTACCCAAGTGCCGCACTCTGGCATCCTCCCTGGCTACTTGCCCACTGAATTCTGCAATAGTCACACTTGAAGGAAGCCTCTGAAATCAATGAAGCCCAAGAGTCCTTTTTCCTGCATCTCACAAGACCTGGAACAGAGTACCTATCTGAGCTGTCCCTGGGCCCCTAATCCACAGAGACTGTGAGATGACCACTGTGTTTTCTAAGGTCTCTTAGTTTGTAGTAATCTGTGACAGCAACAGGAGAAGCTAAACCAAATCACATCCAGTCTCAGCACTCTGTTAGCACAAATAGTAAATATCTTTTTTTTTTCAGTTCCTATCTTTTTATTTATTCATACACAAGTACTTGTCTTCTGGTTTGTTGAAGCAGTAAGTCGGACAACACCCAGGAGTCGAGGGACTATATACTTAATAGTAAATATCTCTTACGTGTGAACTTGTGGCAGAGGTAGAAGTGAAGGAAATGTCCACACAATGCCTTGAATCCTGTCTCTAAGTTTACAGTTCTTCAAGTTGAGAATTCCAGACTACCCCCCAACACTCCAAAGTTCAAAACTTTCACACAACTCTTTCAAATCACAAATGTCAAAGCCTGAGCTAAATATCATTTATTAGTATTCAGAATTTGTCTAGATTGAAATCCTCTGAGATTGCCGAATCAATTTGATAAAAGCGGTATAATAATTTATATCCATAGGTGAGAAGACTTGCTTTGGAATAATTGTAATTTCTCATTGATCTCTGCCTCTGTTCTTCAGGTGTCCCTGGGGTTTCAGTCTCAGGGAATTTCCCTTTTTATTGCTAGAAATGCAACCACAAAAATAGGCTTTAGTTCTGAACACTCTGTGGCAAATCCAGTGTTCTAGAATTTCACATTATAGTAAAGTGAACACACACAACTAGGTGTATAAATTCCAGCTTGATATTAATTGTCTTTGTCCTAAAGCAAACTCTTCTGTCTCCTTCAAAAAGGACTCTAAAAACTGTTGCTTTACCAATGAAATTGTTGATTGATCAAATCTATTTCATACTCTCAGATCCAAAATTCAAAAGTATTATTTCCATTAAAATCTTCTCTTTTTTTCCTTTGTGTCTGGTTAATTTGGGTAGGAGATGTTTTTATTTTATTTATGTGCAAGTTTTCTTATATATAATAGAGTTTATTAAACATTTTTAAAGCTTCTTTCTCTCCAACAATATGGTCTTAATAGTGTGATCAACTGGGCCTGGAGAGGTGGCTCAGAGGTTGAGAGCACTGACTGCTCTTCCGGAGGTCCCGAGTTCAATTCCCAGCAACCACATGGTGGCTCACAACAATCCATTATGAGATCTGGTGCCCTCTTCTGGTGTGCAGATATACATGGAAGCAGAATGTTGTATACATAATAAATAAATAAAATCTTTTTTAAAAAAAATACAGTGATCAACTAAGA
Source organism: Cricetulus griseus (assembly GCF_003668045.3). Taxonomy (NCBI): domain Eukaryota; kingdom Metazoa; phylum Chordata; class Mammalia; order Rodentia; family Cricetidae; genus Cricetulus; species Cricetulus griseus. The sequence continues at coordinate 165,205,514 of NW_023276807.1, forward strand.
GTAATGGCTACAGCCTGCATTGTTTTGGAGCTTTCCCTTTGCTGTGGACACCACCCATCTGAAGTCAGGACATGTAAACATCAAGCTGGAGCTAAGTCAGGAGCATCTTCCTTGACAGCTAGCTTTCTTAGTGCCAGAAGGTTCTATATAAGCTGATGGGAGGAGAAAAGTCATGGACAGACTTACCAGCCTCTCAATCCTTCAACTACAATAAGTAGTTCAGAGATGATACTGAATGCCACCCTTTCACCAGAGGCACCCAGAACGAGACAGAGAAACCTGACTCTCAAGTCTCTGGTACGATTATTCCATGTTTGATGTTACTGAGTCCATTTTGGAACTTTCTGTGGACTCAAGGATCAAACCAGCTGTGGCGGCACACTCCTTTGATCCCAGCACTCAGGAGGCAGAGGCAGAGGGATCTCTGAGTTTGAGGCCAGCCTGGACTACAAATACGTTCCAGGACAGTGGGGCTACAAAGAGAAACCCTATCTTGAAAAACCAAAAAGGAGGAGAAGGAAGGAAAGAGAGAGAGGAGAGAGAGAGAGAGAGAGAGAGAGAGAGAGAGAGAGAGAGAGAGAGAGAGAGAGAGAGAATGAATGAAGAGAAAGGAAATTTGTAGATTTAAAAAACAAGTAAATTCTCCACCTAAGAAATATTTGATGGCTTTGATTAAGACAAGGAGGGGGTTTCTAAAAGCAGGAATGGGATACATTTGCCATTAGACTGCTGTAATCTGGGCAAAGCAAAACTCTGGAAAACAGAAGAAGCAGATAGCTGAGCTGAGCCTTAAGCAGCCTCCACACAAAACACAAACACTGTTCTGTAGGTAAATCGCTCCCTCACTTCCCTACTCCAGCCTCTGTGACCGTGAAAGTCACACAAGGAGTATAATCACATTTCATAGAAGCTGTTCTTGTCTTAAATCTGCCCTTAATATAAGGCAGGCAGCCGAGGAAATTCTATTTAATAAGGCATCTGGCTTCTAAATGAAGATGCATCCTATTTTTATTCTAAAATAATTTTAATTGGGTTTGTTATTGAAACATGAAGTTGATGTCATTTTCAGTTTCCTGTCCCATAAAATTATGTTTAGAGAGAAAATAGGAAATGTTAGAATATTTTTATGGTACAAGGTCTTGCTTTTGTCTCAAGTGTGACAAGTCTGAATAGATATTTCAACATTACCATTTTGCATGAGAATTTCACCTCTTATGCATGAAAGTGTTTAGTTTAACTAGGATAAATAGTGGGATGTTTGTTTCATACTGTGTTCTTGGCTGTTGTCTATTTCCTTATCTTAACTCCCTTCACTGACTAAAAAGTTAATCTGCGTACTTATACCTCCTCCTACCTCATGAAAAGTTCTTTTCCTTACAGCATTTTGTCTCCTAGTTTTTCTTCCCTTCCTTTTTCCTCCTCCTGTATCTTCTTCCTTCTTTATTCTATCTTTGCAGCCCAAAGGATTTGTAACTGTCTTATACTAAAGGAAAGCAGGGAATTTAGATAAAGAAATTGCTTTGCATCTAGAAGGGGAAACATTCTCTTAGGTAGTGATTTCTATTTTAAAACATAATCATACATATCATTAAAGATAATATAGAAATCATTTTAAAAGAATGGCAAAACTAACCAAGGCAAACACTAGGCTACATGAGCCTGGGGATATGCCAAAGCTAACCAAGGGAAACACCAGGCTACATGAGTCTGGGGATATGACAAAACTAACCAAGGCAAACACCAGGCTACATGAGGCTGAGGATATGCCAAAAACAAACCAAGGCAAATGTCAGGCTACATGAGTCTGGGGATATGCCAAAACTAACCAAGGCAAACACCAGGCTACACGGGGCTTGGGCGGCACATAGAGCACATAGTTGTGAACACAGGGTTTGGGCTCAGTCTCCAGCACCATAGTGGGAAATAAACAACAGGAGGCTCCTCGGAATCCAGAACTTAGGTTCAGCAACTACAGCACTCGAGAAAACAAAGCCAGCTCCAAGTTCTATTCTCACTTACACATTTCTTTCATCCTATTATAAATCAATAATTAAAACATTTAGCATTTATTACATAACCAATAAAATGTGATACCGTAGAGAAATTGTCATCAAGAAGATCATTTATTTTTTTAAGTATTCCACTGATCTCATTTCTCTCTTAAAATGAGAAACTCACGACAATTGGATTTAGTGAAAGCTGCCCAACACAGTCACCCTTCTCAAAATAAAGGCCTTCCTGGGGCATCTTTGAATTATATGTGATTATAATATATAAAGCATATACTATTCCTCAGCTTACATCTGAAGAGTACACATATATTTATAATTTAAGTTGACGTCGCTCATATGAAAATGTTTATATCCCATATACAGCGTATTTTGGCATGCTAGCCTTCTTATCGTACATGCTATAATATAGATTCTGTGAAAAGGAAATAGAGCACATTTGAAGCATGCTAAGGATGCAGCTGGCTTGATTAAAAATGCCTGGGAGATGGTTTTTTGCCTGCAGGAGAAATTGTTATGTAATTACTATAATACATCTGCTATGTGTTTTTTGTTGTTGTTGTTGTTCTGTTTTTTAACAAAAATAAAATGAATCCAGGTGATTTCTGAGTGCCTCTCTAATGTGAAATCAAGAAAGACAATTATAGAACTAAAATTGTAAAAAGAATATATGGGAACGAAAAAATAATTCAAGAACTTAGCCTTTGGCTAAAATGATAGACATTTGTTAGGGTTTAGAAAGTCTCTTGTGGTTATTGAAGAAATGTCGGGGTAGCATCCCACCATTTGTCAGAAATAAGCCGGTTGTCACAATAAACGCATTATATATCCCAAACTGAGTTACAGTACAGGAGACTGAGTACATCATATATCAAATTCTACCATTATTTCAGATTGTCCAGTCTTTAAATTAATGTACATTCCAAGTTGAAGAGATTTCCTGTGTTAAACAATCCCCTTCTAAGAACACAAACATCTTGACAATAGGAGCTTGCTACTTTAATTCCCCTAAATACCTCTTTTCATAGAATAAGATTATGTCTTTTTCACCATGATTGTAAGCTATCAAAATCAATCGGGTGTGATATTTATGGTTCTTATTATGAGGTCTTCACATACTTATGGCGGTTGATTATTAACAGTGTATTCAATTAGCCATCTGTGAACATTCAAAATGAGTGACATTTTATTCAATGAATAAGTTTTTCAAATTTTACACAAAAAAAAAACACTATAAATAGAGCATAAGGTTTACATTACAAGTAACATTTTACAGACTGGGCAGATTACATTTATATATTCAGCACTAAATGTTGAGTGTGTATAAGTGTGAGTGTGAGAGTGGGTGTGTATACAATTAAATAAAAGGAGGCTGTAGGCCATGGATTTGAGAGAAAGCAGCCTAAGATCTCAAAAAGAAGAAATGCTTGACATGCAGTGTAAATGTCTGAATTACTGGAAATTCCATTCAGACTGAATTGAGTATACACTGGGTTTGTTTGTTTTAATAGTTGTGTATAAAAGGTCTCAAAGATAGACCTGAAATCCTGATTTGCACAGCTGTGTCTTAGAACTAGAATGAAGTCAGAAACTCATCCTCCATCCCTTGCCTGATTTTCTCATAGAGGTCCCCATCCCAGACCCCAGGTCTCCCACCTCCAGAAAACTGCTCAGCTCATTGGTGTTTCTAATTCCAATTCTAGAACTCCAGTTAAGACCTAAGTTTAAGTTCTACCATCCTAGAAATTCAACGGTTACTCTAGGTTCTCATTCCACTGATTGCCACTGTTAAGATCAGAGAGGACAAGGACTTGTGTCTATGGCATCAGAGGGCCTGGAGAGATGGCCCAGTGCTTAAGAGCACTGGCTCCTCATCTAGAGCATGCAAGTTCAGTTCCCAACACCCACATGGCAGCTGATAACCACCTGTAACTCCCAGGGAATCAAACACCCTCTTCTGGCCTCCACAGCACTAGGCACACATGTGTTGCATAGACATACATAGAGGCAAAACACCCATACACATCAATAATAATACTGTTATTTTTAAAGGATGTTCCCAGGGAACTGAAGTGATTTGGAGATACCAATAGTTAACAACTTGTCCCCAGCCAGATGTGACGGCGCACACCTCTAGTGCCTCAGAGGCTGACATAGAAGAATTGTCACAAATTCAAAAAAAAAAAAAAACTTGGCCATATCTGTTTCTGTGCATACATATGGCACTTTGTTATATACAAATGGAATAACATAGCACCTAGCATTTAGTCACCTTATTTTCTTAACTTTACAGTATATTGCATACATATTTCCATCCAGACTTCAGTTTCATTCACCTTTGAATGTGTTTGGCATATCACAGACACTCAGTTATTTCAGATGAATGAAGCATCTATATACCCATGCTTGGTTTTCTTTTTAGTTAATAAGGAAGTTCATACAGATAATTGAGAGCAGTCTGTGACAATGACCGCTATAGTGCTATAATAGCTTGTACAGATAAGTGAAATTCTCTAGGCTAACTCCATAACATTGAAATTGAAATATATTTTTAAAAACCAGAACATACTAATTTGACAATGCTAACAGGAGGAAATCTTTGACTTGGTGTTAGTTACATAAACTGGAGACTTGGTAGCTGTCTTCGAAATGCATGAATCCGACCACTATCCAGCAATTTCCAGTTGTATTATTTCTGGAAAAGCACACTGAAAATATTTTCATATATCTGACACTTCACTAGTTTCCAATAATACTTATTTTCTCTCTTCATCAACCATACTACTCCCAGTTCAATTTACAAAGCTAGAAATTATTCTAAATGGCAAATTCTTGACCAGAGTAGCCCCTTCACAAATGGACAGGCCAAAGAAGCATGGCTGCCCACTCTAAACAAGGAGTGAATCATAGGTGGCTAGGTCAGATTGTGAGATAATCTTTGTGAAGATCTTTGTGAAGCCCCCTTCCACTCTGACACAAAATGAAGATAATTTCTATAAAAGGAACTGAATTTTAATTCTTTTAGGAATTTAACTTATCGCAGATAGATTTTAATTCAAATATTTTTTTAACCAAGAAAGTGAAAAACTCTAGCCTTTCAGTAACAATTACTTTTTAAAAACAATTGTTCCCACTCTCTAAAAGTCTATTTTCACCATATTGAGCACCTTAATTCCTCTTGGCTTACCTCCTAATTAGTCTCCATTGAAAGAGTTTGGTGTTGTCCTCATCCATTGTGTGGGTTTCAACCCCTGGCTGTGGCATATAATGAATCTTCAGCAGTCTCTGGTGGTGAGGCATGCTTAAGAGATTTAAGACTGAGCAGCCACTTTGTCTATTTCACTGGAGAGAAAGATTTAAAGCTAGAAACAGGCGCCTAAGAGAGCAGTTGCCTTAGGATTTTTAGAAGGCAAGAAATTCAAATTAGCCCCATGTAGCCATCTGTCAGAAAGACCAATGTGACAGAGAAGCAGTGAGCGCTCTGTTCTCAGTCCCAGTTGCTTGATTCCCCTAACTTGGCAGCACTGAGTTACTTCTCTCTGCTATTTAAAGTCAAGTGCAGATCAATCATGGGGTTTTACCAATTCTAAAGGAAAAGCCACCAGAAGGAACAGCAATGGTGAAGGAAAAGGAGGAGACATTTCAGTTCCTTCGAAATCAAACTCCAGATGACATTTTCTTTTGCAGTAAAATATTTTAAGGATAAAATTTGTTTTAGATGATGTAATGCTGGAATTGCTTACACACAAATAATATTCCAGCAATTTAATATGTTACAACAGACTTTTTCTTTTCCAGAGGATAGACACCTATCCAATTCATATGTACAGAAACAGAGCCTGTAGGCATCATTTCATGTCTCAAGGACCTAGAACAGTGGTGTGATTATGATTATTTAGCGCCACTTAAAATTTAGTGCTATGGATTTCAATTCAAACAGACATCAACACAACATAAATCCTGTCTGCAGGAAGAAATGCTGTATCCAGCAGATGATGCACAGTCCTCTCCCTCCTCTTACTCTTCCACCCCTTTCTAGTGATGACAATCTATAACCGGTGTATACTAAGGGGTGGGGTACAGAAGGAAGACCAGACAAGAGACAATGGAGCTCCTCCTACTCTTTTAAAACTACTGTCCCCTGTGGTAGCAATGTTAAATGTATAATTGGTTCACTTACCTCTTCTAATAAGCAGTATTTTCATAAAAGAAATGGCCAGAAGCATCTATGCTATATGAACTCCTCACCCAGTAAAATTTCAGACTAGGGCTGGAAACATGGCTCAGAGGTTAAGAACACTGGCTGCTTTTCCAGAGATCCTGAGTTCAATTCCCAACAAGCACATGTTCACAACCATCTGCAATAAAATCTGGTGGCCTCTTCTGGCTTGCAAGTATACATGCAGGCAGAATATTGTATGCATAATAAGTAAATCTTTTTTTAAAAATCCAGACTAAACTGTTGCCTATCACAATCACTCTTCACTATTAAATGGCTCACCCAACCAGAAGGTGGTCAAAGTGCATCCTTGGAGCCACAGGGAATCTAGCACAGGGCTCTAGGTTATTCCTAATGAAAAATGACAGCAAGAATATGAATATAAATCACAGCTACCCAACAAATCTTTAAATAGTTTCAATTACTTGTTTGTTTGTTTGTTTTTAAGTTTTGTTTCAGGCTGTGATACTCACAGATACAAAGAGCTGATTCTTGGATTTTAGCAGTACAAGAATTATAACTGTTACAGCAGGGTTAAACTGTGCACAAGAATCATAACTGTTAGCCCAGCATTGGTGGCGCACGCCTTTAATCCCAGCTCTCGGGAGGCAGAGGCAGGCAGATCTCTGTGAGTTCGAGGCCAGCCTGGTCTACAGAGGGAGTGTCAGGATAAACTCCAAAGCTACACAGAGAAACCCTTTCTCCAAAAAAAAAAAAAAAAAAAAAAAAAAAAAAAAAAAAAAAGAAAAGAAAAGAATCGTAACTGTTATAGCAGGGTTAAACTGTGCAAATGCCTGAAGTCATTTCTTTGACTAAGCTGTCAACACATTTAAATTGTGTCCCTGTAGTGACTTCTACCTCTTCTGACTCTACTCTATTCTACCTCTACTCCCCTGCAGGTCTCCCAGCATCTTTTATTTTTTCAAAAGAGAAGACTCTGTCAGACAGAAACTCTATCTTTCCAAAGGATCCTTTATTGAGATTGCCATGTTTATTTCTTTATGTCTTTTTTTTTCCAGAACCTTTGATGATTCTTTTCAGTTTGATTTTGTGAATGTGGCAGACATTTCTAGAGTGATAGTACCTTTGGTTATGACTCCTCTCTTCAATTATTTCAATAAATGGATTCTTCATTTGTTTGAACAATGGGGAAAGCAAGCAGGTGGTAGATGAATGGAATGTGCTCAGCATGCTGCTGATGTTCTGAGTGTCACAAAAATGCCAAGCCATCGGCATCACTCTAACATTAGAAATAATTAACAATGACTAAAGCGATAAAAACAGAAAGTATTATATAATAACATCATCCCATATAAACATCATTAGTATATTAGAAAATATTTACTGGACTCTAGTCAGGAATCAAGTTCTCTGTAACTCAAATGCATGTCACCTTCACATACCATGTCAGGGGTCTCTGGAGTGTTGGAACAACTGCTGTAAAAGAAGTTTTTCAGGTATAAATGAGATCCTGCAGCTCCAACATGCAAAGCCCTGAAACCTCCCTGCTTCGTGCAACTTACAGAGACAGGGAAACAGAATAGTGTGAAGCAGAAACATGAAAATTGCAGTGTGGCCACATTGGGAAGAAGAATACACAAAGGGTCCAGTGACCCCCAAGTTTATCCTCCACATACTGACGTAGAGTTTAAATACAGTAAAAATTAGAAGGGGGGAATGGAGATCTGCATAAACAGTCTTTATCAAATTGTGGCTTGCCTCAGTTCTGGTTCTGGAAGAAAATCCAAAGACTTCTGTAGTTTGCCATTGCTTACAAGAATCACTATGGTTCCTACAAGACTATCAGCTCTGCTCCAGTTTGTGGCCTTGTCCTCCTGGATAAGCCATCATGAGGGAGTCTATCCCATGGGGCCCTGATGTTTCTGGGATCCAAGGTGACTCAAGAGAAAACATTAAGGACAGTGACTTACCTTTGTGACTTCAGTCAAAGCAAAATGAAGGTGAAATGTGAGACTTTCATCCAGCCTTTGGTTGCCCTGGTAACCACGTGAGGAGGCTGTCCTCTTCTGTCAGGGTTTCAATTGTGTTTTTAGCCTAGAAACTACAATAATCAACAGCACCCTACATGGAGTGCTACTGTGCACCACTGTGCTATAGAAATCCCACTTAACTCTGATGACATGTTCCAAGAAGGAATCACTACCTCCCCTCCACACACTGAACACTCATAAAACATCAAGTCCCTTTGCCCAAGCCCATCCCGCAGCTGAGAACTAAAAAGCGTTCTCGTGTTCCCATCCTGTCTCTTAGAGTAGTGGCTCTATGGTTAACAGAAGTTGTTTGGGGGACACGGGGATTCAGAAAATAATTTTTTCAAAGCAAAATCCAGTCAAGGAGATGAGTCTGTGAGTAAAGCATTTGCTGTGTAAGACTTATGACCTGAGTTCAACCCTCAGACTGCTCCAAATAATATGATTCTTTCCAGGTTCCTGGAGAAATGCAGTGAGATGGATGGTACACTCAATCCCCAATGGCAAGCCCCTGAACGCAGGGGATCCCTTATGAGTACAGAACTTGGAGGGGAGGGAATCTCTGAGTTTAGCAGGTTAGTGAAGGTCCTAGATATCATACTGTCCCTAGCTAATCTTTTAGTCCCACCCTATCTGGGGCTGCTACCTGCTACTTAAAACAGAGGAGGGAAGAGAGTAGATGGCATGTAGACCATGGCTGATCTGCAATCTAGGGGCAGCCTCTGTGGTCTAAAATTCCAGCCTTGGTTATGTAGAAAAAGGAAACAACTTTATAAAACAGGCAGAGGGGAGTGGGGCTACTTCCTGATGATATTGAGTGAGGCATTGCAGAAGTTAAGGTCAAGTTTCCCCTCTCACATCACCCTGTGACAGCTAGTGAACTGTGACCCTTGAATCAGGGGCAGCCATCTGATGTTCCATACAAAGATACTATCAACAAGAGTCCATGTGGTGTGTTGGACAGAGGCCTGAAGATACTATCCACAAGAGTCCATGAGGCATGCTGGACAGAGGCCTGAAGATACTATCCACAAGAGTCCATGAGGCATGCTGGACAGCGGTCTGGGTGAATCAAGTTAATAGATGAACTAGAAAGAGGTGAGTGGTAATTTGTCCAAGATGATGGGGGTGGGCAGAATAGCCCTCTGTCCTGGGTCAGAAAGAGAGAATGACCATTTGTTGGAGTCAAGCATATCATCAATCAGTTATGCATGTAATCAATCAAAGCTAGAATAAGAATAAAGGTGAAGGGCTCTAGTCCAGGCTAAGATAAGGCGAGGTAAGGCTTATGATGGCTCCTTATCAATAGTCAATTATAAGTTCAAATAAATTATCATTTCAGTCCCTGGGGTTGATCCCCAGAGTGTCTCATAACGAATCTGAAGGAATTCCTCCACTGTGCTCCAGACACTGGAGTTGGGGGAAGCAGTCTTGCTCAGTTTGTTGTTGTTGTTGTTGTTGTTGTTGTTGTTGTTGTTGTTTTTTAATGAGGGGGGAGGTTCTCAGGAAGACACAGGAATAAGCAAAGACAGCCTATGAGTGAGTCTCCTCTGGAAGGAGATCAAGGATTGAGTTTGTATCTGTTTTAAGTGTCGGGGGTGAGCTGTCCTTGCTGTCCTATCCTGGAAAAACAAACTGAGACCTGATAGTTCAGTGGTAGGGGGTGGGGAGGACGGCCAGATGGGGTCCTGACCTCAGATGTTGAATGTATTTGGGGTAAGGGTTTTTAAGTAGACTCCATCTCTCCATTTGGTTGACTACAGGGAGATAGAATTAAGATAGCACTCAGTCCTATGTGGTCCAAAGATTACTAGAATTGTAACTAAACCCATTTCTACAATGAAGATCCAATTCTAAAACCATTTATCAATTGGAGTGACGGAGCCTGGAGGCAGGAGAGACAATAGCCAAATCATCAGGAATATATAAACCAGAATTTGTTTATAGCTAGAAAGAGCATGAGTGTGCTTTAACCTGTTGCAGCTGGGTGTCTGTGGTTACCGTACCTGGCATTGCAGTAATTTGTAGGGAGGCTAGAAGGCCTGGATCTTGGTCTCTTTTTGAAGTTTACCCTGCTTCTTTCTGTTTTGTATTAGTCCAAACTGTCTCGCTCTTTGGCTGTTCTTCCCTTCTGAGTTTTTAAGAGCATGTAGGTAGCCAAGCATTGGGGTTTTGCTGTTAAAGTCAGCAGAGGCTCTGGTCTTTAGAGGATGCTGCTCTTCCACTGTTTTTTTTTTCCTTCAATTGAAGGTTTTATACATGCATATAATATATTTTGATCAAATCTACTCCCTCATTTCCTCTTTTCCAATTCCTCCCCTACTCCCCTCTACTTTTCTTTCCAAACTTCAAGTGCTTGTTTGTTTTTTAAGCACACTGAGTTCATTTAGTGCTGATCATACGTGCATAGATATACTGGAGCATGAGTAGCCTGGTAGAGGCTACCCCTAAAAAATCTTACTCATTCTCCAGAAGCCATCAATTGCCAGTAGCTGTTAAACTGTGTATGCTGGGATTTGGGCTGGTTGATCTTCTGTGGGTCTTGATTCTAATGTGTACATTGGCCCTGTAGTATCCAGCAAATGTTTCATGACAGTTGCCCACTATGTCTTGCTCTTACAATCTTTCCAGCCTTTCTTCCTGGATGATCTCTGAGCCCTGGGAGGAGAGGGTATAGTATAGATGCCCCATTTAGAATTAAGTTCCCAGCCAGGAGGTGGTGGTGCACACCTTTAATCCCAGCACTCAGGAAGCAGAGGCAGGTGGATCTCTGTGACTTCAAGGCCATCCTGGTCTACAAAGCTACACAGAGAAACCCTGCCTGGAAAAAACAGAAAAAAAAAAAAAAGAACTAAGCTCCCCACCATAGTCTCTGGTTCTCAGCGCTTTGGCCAGCTGTGGGTCTCTGTATTAATTGCTATCTACTGCAAGAAGCAGTGTCACCATTAAAGAACAGACAGACTCTGTGCCTGAGACATGGTACTCTATGAAGGATGTGTTACTGATTTCATGTGTAGGAAGGCAGGCAAAGGCTGGATCTAATCACTGGGAGACATCAGACAAAGTGATAAGCAGTCCAGAAAATAGCCATCTTGTGTCTTCTGAAAGTGTCAGTGCCATAATATTGGGCCCAAAAGGGGGACCAACTTCAGGAGACGCACCCCACAGAGTCACTCAGAGGATGCAAGTTCGATGCAAAAGCAAGAGGATTTTATTCCAACGAGTTGGGAGGGTCTCTCTCTGAGAAGAGATAGACCCTGAGTTTCCAAAGCAAGCAGTTTTTGTATCTTTTTGGTCACTGGGCAGGAGTATGACAACACACTGATTGGCTATAACATAAATGAGTCATTTACTGATTGGTTGGGAACTGAACTTACAATTATGCCCACGAGGGGTTTGGAATGTTATTTTTGTTTTTATACCTGCAAGGCCATGGGACAGCTAGTGGTTTTTCCAGGATCAGAGTGACTTGTACTTATTTTCAAAACTTGGGTGCTCTGGAGCAGGGTAACCCATAACAATTTTTAGAAACCAGACAGTTGTTGAGGATAATAACATTCTTTGGAAACTAGTAATAATAACAGTTTCCAGAGACTGGTCAACTTGACTGACCATTTCATGTGTTCTTTTTCCCAGAGCTGTGTGTGTGGCCATAGTGATTTTCAAATACATGCTGGTGGGTATCAGGCTAGGCTTAAGTTGGGGTCTTTCATTAACAGATGAAGAAACAGGAGAGTAAAAATTTTCCAGATTTGGATACCAAAGGAAACAAAAAAACAAAAATAAAAACAAAAAAAAACACAAATCACAGTACAGGCTCCTAACCTGGACCTTTCATTGGAAGGGGAAGTACTGTGACTGACCTTAGCAGCGTGATTGGCAAGTTGGGCAATAGAGAAGAGATAGAATAAAAGTATTGTTTATGTACTGTCCACATTTCACAACTATACATTAGAAAAATATAAAGGAATATCCACCTTTTAGGAAATATCCAAAAGAGTACTAAGAGGTAACAGGGAATGATACAAAAAAATAGTCTCAAGCAGTTCCTAAAATGAATAAAATTGTATAAGAGCGTGTGGTATGCACATGCACATGTGTGCTTGCATGTTTATGAATGTGTGGTTGTGGGTGTGCATGTGTATTTACATTTGTGTAAAAGAGAAAATGATGTATTGAATGTGTTAAAAGCTGCTAAAGGTGAAGAATATGAGATTCTTCTCATCTTTCAAATTTTTTGAAGTTAAGTACTACTTAAAACTAAAACTGTTTTCAAAGTCAAACAAGCACACAAGGTAGAAAGTTAAAGAGCCTGGGAGAGGCTAAGTCCAGATCATGATTTTAAGGTAGACTGCACAGTAGTCCGAAAAGTAGCCACTACTGACCTCACTTTAATGGAGGAAGTTGGAGCCTTGGGATTTGAAGCCAAGAAGAGGAGAGGAAAAGGGAGGCAGAGGAGGGAGGGGAGGAAATGGGGTGAGAGAATGAGGCACATTTCCCTTGGCTCTGCAAGCTGTCTTCATTCAGTCTCTGGAGAGATGAGCTCACTGGAAGTAGCAGCCTTGTGCCAGCCTCCCCTCCTCCCATGTCTGAAATAATGCTCTGCTCAGGTCATTAATCATCTCATTAAAGTCCCAGCCAGCACAATTCAGTCACAAATGTAATAAGAAGGCCACAGTCATTGTCCCTTTATTCTCTGGACACAACTGATGAAAAAGAACTGTTGTAAGACGTCTGTTTCTACTGTAGTTATCCACAGGGCAGTGACACCTTTCTGTCAGTGAATAGTCACAGCTTTGATCAGCACCATCCATGGATTTCTCAAGTTCCTTATGGACAGTGTTCTGAACCTTTGCTTCCAGACAGTGGATCTCAATGCTAGATCTTGATTACTGGACTGAGATAAAGTAACTTCTAAAGCTATGTTCTTACAGCATATCTCTTTCACGAGTATGCTCTTTTCTTTTACCAGTTTTCTATTTCACAGCAGTCTCCAGAACTAACTTTGGTTTCTGCATGATCAAAAACCAACCCCTTCCCCAGGGCTTTTTGTACTACACAATGCATTTACACCAATAAAAGATGACCACAGGAAGAGCTGTGACAAGGACAATGACCTTACTCCTCACCCTTCACCTTCTCTACACATTTCCCTGACATCCTCTCTAACCTGCAGTCTAAGCTCAGCCTAGAATCCTACAGTCAGCAGACAAGACATCCTCCATCCTTCCCTTCTTCCTGGTGCTGTGACCCTTCTCACCCAAAGAGGTATTCTATTGCTCTCCAGTGCATCTGGGATTGGCCCTGTGACCTGCCAATTGGGACATTAGCAAACAGTGAAACACACACACACACACACACACACACACACACTTACACCTGTGCATCAGGACTTGTTCTCCTGCTCTATCTACAAAGCCAAGACTGGCACCTTTGGAGCCAGCACTAACCCACTTAAAGCTGCTGAATGGGAGATCCCTGGAACAGAGCCAAGAAACCCTAGGCAACAGCTCATCAACTCCCAGAAAGGTAAAAGAAGCCAACTGGGACCAGCCAGTCCCCCACTCCTACCCCCCAACCCCCTCAATGGCTATTCTTAGTTGTCAACTTAATTACATCTGGAATTAACAACAACCCAAAAATGGAGGGGGTTTGCTTAATTTGAAGTGGGAAGACCCACCTCTAATTTGGGCCACACCTTCTGCTGGAAGCCTACATACAGACATGAAACAAGGAAGTTTTGCTCTTTACCTGCTTGCTCTTGCCTCACTAGCAAGTCCATTACTTCCCTGATCATACAGCCTGATACTGCTCTAGTTTGTGGGAGAATGGAGTCTAGACTTCTACTTGAAGTCTCATGCAATTGCCAACTCTATTCAGAGCATCATCAGACAGTTTATATTCTGAAGGTATTCAGGGAGTTGAGCAGGGTGATATGAGCAAAGGTCACATGAGCTTAGGCTGGCTACAGTCATGAGAGCAACCTGTGTCTATAAACATCTAAATAATAGCAAAGAAAACCCACACCTATTTACTGCTCCTGGGAGGGTCAGGAAAGAACATTCCAAGAATAATCCCTGCTGTGGAGGAACAGAGGTTACCAGACTCTTTGTTTTCTTGGAGCTCTCTCACAAGCTCTCAGAATTCTCCTCACACAGTTTCATTCATGCACCATATTCTCGTGACAGCCAACTTCTTCAGGATTCCAGCATCTACAGAAGACCAACTAAGACATCCAGTCTTGTGGACTGAACAACTACCGAATTCTTGGACCTTCCCTTCATAGGCAGCCTTTGTTGGATTAACTGGACCACACTCTGTAAGTCATTCTAATAAATCCCCTTTCTATATGTATGAAGATATTCATTCTATATGTTCTGTTACTCTAGAAACCCTGACTACTAACCCCAGCTAGACCCATCAGCATATCCTTAAGAGACTCCTGAGGAGGACCAGCCAAAAATGTCTGAAAAATTCACCAAGCTGGACCCGTCAATCTGAGAATACAGTGGATAAGCATTGTCTTCCAGCTCATCTTTGGCCAGCAGATTATACAGAGAAACATGGGAATAGTAGCTGTTACTTTAAATCTTACATCATTGTGCAATAACAGATAACTGGCATGGACTCAGGTACCTCAAATGAGGTGTTACTTTCATCCTGCCTCCCAGTTTCCCATCTTCATCCCTCTGTCACTCATGAATGGACCAATTGATGTCTTATCTTTTCTCCATCATTTGTTAGAGAAAACTCATTTGTTATCCAGATTTGTGCCACATGCCTGTCATACCAACACTGGACAAGCTGAAGGAAAATGCGTTTGAACTAGCCTGTGATATACAGCAACCCTTTGAATTTAAAAGAAAGTGTCACATGTTTTAGGAGCTTTAAATTCTTGGCTAGGCTGATAAATTTATATGAAGTAGTGCTGTGTTTAATTAAAGTGTAATGAATGAGACCACATACACAGAGTCTCCCCAAAACAAGCCTCCTCACTTTCTCTGTTATTCTTTCCCCAGTATAACATTCTGCCCATCACATGCATAAAACCAGGAATTAAATCTACAAGCTGTGTTCTGTTTGGGGAGTCATCAATCTGGGAAGACAGTGGATTAGCTTCCTAAAGATCTGCCTTCCATCTTTTCTCTAGCCAGCAGATTATACAAGAAGGAGAAACAAAGTCAGTTAGTCTTTGCAAGTTTCATCTTGCCCCCTCTGGTCTGGTGTGTGTGTTTCTTATCCGTCTCATCTCTGAAGCTGGAGGTGGGTTCACAAATATCAAGGTCACTAAGGCTTGCATTCCTCTTGAGCTGGTCATTTGGAAAAGGTCCAGACTGAAGATAACTCAGACCAAACAAACTGTGTGTGTGTGTGTGTGTGAGAGAGAGAGAGAGAGAGAGAGAGAGAGAGAGAGAGAGAGAGAGAGTCCTTCCTACAAAATGATTGATAAATATGTTTTATATATATTATATATATATATATATATATTATATATATATATATATATATGCAATGTCTCATCATGGTGCCCCTAAAAGTTTCTTCTGCCTATGTAATCAAACTTGAGGGGTTTCCAGTCTTTCTGCACAAAATCGTATCTTCAGTGTTTGCCAACTTATTTTCTTATTTAAGCCCTTCAAATGGCCCCTTTTTGTTCCTTCATCAGTTTTTAATCCCTCTACCACCAGCATCAAGGTTTAGTTAAAGTGATACAAATAACAAGAGGAAGTCTTATGGTTTGTTTTCATTTAGACACCCACCATTTCCCTGTTCTGTGTTCTTCCCTAGTTCCTTCCTAGATATGTCAGTGTGGTGGTTTGAACAGCATTGGCCCCATAGGCTTATATGTTTGATGTTTGGTCATCTGGGAGTGGTGTTACTTGACAGGGATTAGGAGGTGTGGCCTTGTTAGAGGAAGTGTATCACTGGGGTGGGCTTTGGGATTTCAAATACTCAGTGTCTGTCTCTTCTTGCTGCTAGCTGATCCAGATGTAGAACTCCCAGCTCCTTCCCCAGCACCCTGTCTGTCTGCACATTGCCATACTTCCTGCTATGGTGATGTTGTAAAATCTCTGAACTGTAAGCCAGCCCCAATTAAATAGGCCCCTTATAAGAGTTGCTGTAGTCATGGTGTCTCTTCACAGCAGTAGAAATCCTAAGACAGTCAGTAGAATAGCCATCACATCATGCCTGGTTTTGTCTATTTTGTTTTGCTTTTGAATGCATCCACATCTCAGGCTTCCTCTCTCACTGTATGACCTCTCCCTCTCACACACCTACCAAGAGGCATCACAAGGCTCTGAGTGAATAAGAATGCCAATCTTGGGCTCTCAGGCTCCACAGCTGTCAGCTAGAAAACCCTCTTCCTTTCTTTATTTTTTTCTTGAGTTTATTTCTCTTTCTTTATCTCTCCCCTCCCCCAGTCCACACTGAGTTTAAATAATACTGCCAGTTGGAATTATTGAACAGTCTTGCGGATTTGATCTTGTGGAGGTCTTGCACTAGTAACCACAGCTGCAGTGAGTCCATGGGTGTAATGATGGTGTCGTGTCCCAAAGACAGCATTTCACAGCACTCCTCCCATATAATCTGGCCCTGACATCCTTCCCCTGTAGGCTTCTGGTCTGTGGACCTGAAATGGTGGCCACACCCCTTTGGGTGACTTCAGGCAGATTGGAGGGGAAAGAGAAGAGCTTGAGGCGTGGCTTTCCTTTGCTCGCTCTTTCTGCTGGGTCAGCGGATCAGGTAGGGAGGGCAGGGAAACGCTCAGGAGGTTCTTAGTAATTTTCTGTGTTATTGTTCCCCAATCCAACCCATTTATCATTTAACTTGGGTCTAGTGATGTAATTACATCCTCGCCTTCGTTCCCCCTTCAAGATGTTTCCTGAGCCTACAAGTTGGGGGTAGGCAGGGTTAATATAGATGTCTCATTTAGGGCAGAGCATCCAATCATCACACATCCGGAGGACACTGACCAGTTATGAGTCTCTGTATTGACTTCTGCCCACTGCAAAGAGAAGCTTTTCTGGCCCAGGTTGAAGGTGGCACTGATCTATGGGTTTAAACAGAAACACTTAGAAGGCAATTTGACAATGTGTCCATTTAGCAAACAACAGTGGTCTGCTATGACCTTGTGAGTATAGGCCTCTGGGCAGGCAAGAGTTCCTTCATGTGAATCAGGCCTCAAATCCAGTTCAAGAGCAGGTAGTGGCACCCATAACCTTCATATACAGATTGGTTCATCTTCACTGGGAGGTCAGTATTGTAACATGCTGGGCCTACTGCTGGGTAATACTAGTGATGGCTTCTCTTCGTTAGAAAAAACTTGCTGCAGACACAGAGAGACCCGAATCAAGCAAAGCCTAGTATAGCCATGGAAGTAAAGACACAGCTCAAACCTAGAAAGCTAGAGTGGTCAGAAGCGTGAAATGTACTATCATCATACAGCACCAGGAAAGCAGCGTGTAGACAGCGACCTGAAAAGTGTCAGGGTCAGGGCTCCCATAGCCCTGGAGAACCAACCCTGATGCAGTACCCAGAATGCCAGTGCTGGAGATTTACATGATGTCCTTTCTGCTGTGTTTCACCTCGCTATGGATCCATGACCTCTTCACTTCTGTACCCCTTGTTTAGGAAGCCCATTTCTTCATGACTCTCTCTTAAGTCTTAAACATCTACTTATGAATGATTTTTGTTGTTGTTTTGTTTTGTTTTGTTTTGTTTGTTTTTCGAGAAAAAGTCTCTCTGTGGCTTTGGAGGCTGTCCTGGATAGCTCTTGTAGACCAGGCTGCTCTCGAACTCACAGAGATCTGCCTGCCTCTGCCTCCCAAGTGCTGGGACTAAAGGCGTGTGCCTCCACCTCCCAGCCTTATGAATGATTTTTATGGATAACAGGGGAATAGACATATTTACTCACTGCTATGTTTGCCTAGAGAATTGTAATTTTTTTTCTTAGGGGAGCACACATATGTTCATAGTTCCTTCTATTCCTCTACTGCTCTAGTCTCCAAGAAAAATAAATATGTTCTCAAGCTTGCCCTTAAAGAAAGCCATGTCTTCCCCAACCTGCAACTATTTCTCCTCGATTCTCTGGCTGCTTAGCCCATGTTGCATGGTATGAACATGCAGCATACACCAGCTCACCACTAGGTTTCGGAATAAACATTTTTTTTTTACTTCCTCCCCCTGTTTCTTATGCTTTCCTGTTTCTTGTTGGTAGAAGAAATAAAACTCAGAATCCATATAAAAGCATATAACACCCTCTTGATCCTAAGCTGCCCAAGCTAACATAGCTTGTGCTAAGAAATTTCTCATGGTGCCCTTTTAATTTGCCTCCAATGTCATCTGTTTCACAATGCAGAGACTCAAAAAACTTTCAAAACCAGTACATGATTTCTCAGTCTTCTCTTCCTTCAATCATGGTGACTGCTCAGTTTCTGGTGGTGACATTTGTAAGAGCTTGGATCCCAGAGTGAGGAGTCTTGAGCAAAACTCAGCCAGCATAGAATATAAATTAAGAAACGTTTTTGTTATTACCCACAATCATTTTGTTGTTGATGGTTATCCAACTACCGTAGCTTATTTTTCTAGTGCAGTGGTAATTACTTCAGTAGGCTCAAGATACAGTAATAGTAGTTGAACTTGATTTAATAGAGCTTGTGGGGCTGGAGAGATGTGGGGCTGGAGAGATGGCTCAGGGGTTAAGAGCTCTTCCAGAGGTCCTGAGTTCAATTCCCAGCAACCACATGGTGGCTCTCAATCATCCCTTATGAGATCTGGTGCCCTCTTCTGGTGTGCAGATATACATGGAAGCAGAATGTTGTATACGTAATAAATAAATCAATCTTTAAAAAAAATAGAGCTTGTGGTATTGTTTCCCTGAAGACTGGCTTAGGAGAGGCTCAGATCACCTCTGGGACCTCTGGCTAGATACTAGCACTTTGCAAGCTGCATTGGAAACTGCTCTTAGTGAAGAATCTCCTTGTGGCTCTTCTGCCAATGGTCCCAGCAGGTCCCAGGAAAATGGCTTCACCATTGTTGTCACATCCCACCCCACCACACACACACACACACACACACACACACACACACACACACACACAAGATAGATAGATAGATAGATAGATAGATAGATAGATAGATAGATAGATAGATAGATAGATAATCTCCAAACTCTTAAGGTCTACACTTTCCTGGTGGGAGGTGAAGGTACACTCCTTGACCTTAGGCCTCTCTTCCCTGAGATCTTTCTCCCTCCAGATGATAAAGACGCTTTAGCTTTCTTGGTTCCATTATTCAAAGAAGCAAAGGACAGCATCTGAACAAGAGTTCACAGAAAATTCCAGTTTCCCATCCCTGACGGACAGAACCAGTCTGTAGACATTTCCAGAAACAACTGTACAAGGGGACTTGATTGGTTTTAAACAGTGAAAATTTGTTAGAATATTCCTGCTTATAAAAGGCCAAAGTGTGCTTCCAGAAACATTGTTATTCTGACTTTTTAAAGGTTTAGGACACCTGTCCTAACTGAAATTCTATCCTGTCCATATATCCTGGAAAAGGCCTTATGCTTTGCCACTACTCTAGCATGAAGAACACATTTTAGGCCACTTTATTGTGTTCTGTGAACCTATCCTTAAAGTGACCTGATTTAATCTAAGTAATTGTAATTTGGCTTTATTTATACCATCTGCCCTAAGAAGCCTGGACCTCTCTAAGGTTCTTATGGATTTACACTAGAAAGTGAGGTACAAAAATTTTTCTTTCAAAAAAACAAAAAAACAAAACAACAGCAAAAACCCCCTTAACCCTCACTACAGACAGAGCCAGAGACTCAGGTGCTAACAAGTCCAGGATGCACTTGTGATGCAAAATGAGGCTCTAAGCATCCTGGTGTGGGATAAGCATGGTAAAGAGAATTGTCTAACAGTCCATACAGTAATGGTGCTTACTACTCCAGTGAGAGAGGCTGTATTCATTTATGTAGTTGCTCATGAAGGTTCTAAAACTGGTTTGTTGGTATTTTTTAAATATTTTACTGTAGGGAATTTCAAATATATTCTAAAGTAGATGAAATGGCATAAGGAATTACAAGGTAGTCATCCAGTGGCCACAACCAAATCTACCGTGTCCACACCACACTCGTCCCACCCATTGACATTACTCAGAAGCATATTCAATATATGTGATTTTATTCACAAAGGTCTCTGTAGGGGGGGGGGGTCTCTACAGAGCAATGGTTTTTCTCTAAACCTAACTAGAGTGTCACCATTTACTCGTGAATGTTGGCAACATAGAGCCAGCAGCATGAGGAATTCCCCTATCCTTTCAAGACATCATTCAGGTAAGACAGGATCTTGGCAACAGAAAAGCCAAGGTGAAGCAAAGTTAGTGAGACAAAGAGACACATAATAAAAGAATAGCACACATCTCCCAAGATGTGGGTTCTGGATATGGACTTCTCAAGAGAGTAACATTTAGGTGTCTATCAACTTATATCCCAGTGGAAGGACTCTTGAGTAGAATTTCACCCAGCCCACAGGAGGCTTGTAATAGAATTCAAAACAATTTTTGTCATTACCGACTATGACCTTGCAGCTGGTTATCCGGTTAATGTAGCTTACTTTAAACAACACGGTGGTGGTAATTACATCTGAAGGCTCCTGATGTGAGTGATAATAGAATTGAATTTGGTACATCTGAGCCTATGATTGACAACGGAGTCAGTATTGTCTTAGTACAAAGTTTAAAGGCTTAAATCTTAATGTTTAAAAATTGAGTAAAACAATATGAGTTGACTACTGGATTTTTCTTATCTTACAGACTTCCCTCTCATAAATGAGGTCAGAAGGTGGCTTTGTGTCATTCATTGCTTCCATTAGTGGTAAGAGGTAGTTCTAATATGGCAAAACCCAAAGTTATAAGCATCCAGGTCCTAACCAGTGATCCTTGTTGTTTTTAACATCCTTGTCTGAGGTGTTTTTAGGAAAATGTGTCTCATCTGAGTGTTAAGTTCTTGACTCTCAGTCAACCCTGAAGTCACACTAGGCTAAAGAGACTGCCTTCCTGTCATGGGCTCCCTTACTTTTCCCTGATTTTCAATCCTGCACACATAAAAATATTCCTTAACAGATGGCCCCATGGGTAAAATGCTTGCTGTGTAAATACAAGGATCCAAGTTTGGATCCTCCAGCCCCCATATAAAGGCTGAGTACTACAGTGTTCATCTCTGACCCCCCCGCATTGGGAGGTTGTCCCGCGCGCTGTATGTTCTCGCCGGCAAGAAATACACGCAGGACACTCGGATCCTTCTGCAGACAAGCTTTAATGCATCTTGAGAGTGAGAGAGCATAAGCTTACCAGAGCGGAGACGCTGAACCAAGAATCCCATGCCTTAATAAAAGCTGGCAAGCAGCCGCCTGGGACGTGTTACCCTATGAATGGCTTCAGCTCCTCAGGCCAAATGAGCCACGGGATAGGCAGAGATCAAAGGAATGGAGATTACCCAGCGCCTGTGAAGTAATTTACATTTTGGTGTCTTCAGGCACCATTATTGTAATGGAGAATGCAGGAACCGGCTCCCTACAGGAGGTGACCTGAAAAACACCAATACCGAGAGTTCACTAGACAAAACAGGGAGGCCTGGATTCAGTGAAAAGAGCCTGTCTCAGAAAATAGGGTAGAGCATGATTGGGGAAATACCCAGTGTTAGACACTGGCTGCCAATTGCATGTGCATGCATCCCCCCCCCACCCCTCTCTTTCTCTCACACACACTATAAATGATGCAAATCTCTAACATGGGACTTTCGACAATCTCATAAATCTCACAGCTAAGTGCTGTTCACAGGGATTGCGTTAATCAAAATTAAAATGAAGGCAGGTAAAGTGCATGATTGCAGTGATTGAGTCTATGAGCTTTTATATAAAATCTGTGGAGTAGGAGTGCAGTGCAATGGGAGATTGCTTACCTATCACATGGGAGGTCCTCAGTTTTATCTCTCGCACTTGATGATGATGATGGGGGAACGGCAGTGGTTCTGAGTTTAGATGACTGCATCTCCTTCAGTGTCTTTTCCCATTGTTCTGGCTAGTTTTATATCAACTTGACACAGACTAGAGTCATCTGAGGGCGAAAACCTCAACTAAGAAATGCCTCCATAAGACTGGGCTATAGACAGGACTGTAGACAGACAGGGCTGTAAACAGACAAGACTGTAGACAGGGATGTAGATGGGGCTGTAGACATACAGAGCTATAGACAGACAGGGTTGTAGACAGACAGAGCTGTAGACAAATAGACAGAACTGTAGACATGACTGTAGGGTCTTTTCTTAGTAGTGTTTGATGTGGGAGGGCCAGTCCTGTAGGTGATGCCACACCGCAGAGCCATGGGGAGCCAGGCAGTCAGCAACACTCCTCTTCAACCTCTGCACCAGCTCCTATAATTCAGATTCCTGTCCTGATTTCCTCCAATGATATGGAAGTGTAAACAAAATAACCCCTTTCTTCCCCAAGTTGTTTTTTGGTCATGGGGTTTCCTCACAGCAATACAAACCCTAACTAAGACACTAATGTTGTTCTGTCTTCTGAACTCTTTGAATCAATAGTTGAACCTAAAATGTTGATCAGATTCAGATTCAATGATTTTGTGTAATAAATTAATTTTTGCCAAAAAAAGACAGATGAATATGGTTTCTTCCCCAAAACTTAGCCTTTTTATATAATATGTCTAGCATGCCTATGTATTATATATTACATAAAGTATCAAAATTTTGACATCTGTATCTGAACATAGGACTGATTTTTGTGTAAATAAATACATGTACATTCACATGATAAGTTGAAATAACAATAAAAACATCTTGGAAAACATTGAAAGAGCAAATGCAAGATAACCTGAGTATTTAAGAGATTCTGAAACATCTGCTGTGACTGCATATTTTCCAGCTATTGTTACTGATATTTAAGTATTCAACCCCTTATTCTTATTTAAATAAATAAGCCCTACTGAGGGGAGGGTACCATATGTAGAGGGGACAGGAAGGGCAACAGAGGGGGAGAAGGATGAATAAGAATGAAGTATTGTGACATAGGTTGGAAAATTCCAGAAAGAGCCCTTGCTTCGTATCCTTACTTAATACTTAACTTGTCAAAAAGAGAAATAACTAAAATTTCAAAAAAGAAATTGTTTCATGCCAGGTTTTGATTCAATTTCCCTCAGTTACCACTAGAGGGAAACCAAGATACATCTGAAAATCCAGAGGCCCCGAAAATGGGCTTCAAACCTAAAAAACTTCAATTTTAAAGTTCTGCTGTTGTTGTAACAATCAAATACATTTTGTATGTATACGTGTGTATGTACACACACACACACATATATGCATATGTATATGTATGTATGTTTGTATGTATGTATATATTCATGTGTTTTCCACATTACAAGCATCATACTTAAGTGATGTTTATATCTTGACCTACCTGACCCTGACGGAAAGAAATCAAATGCCATCCTGCGCAATGCCACCCTGTGCCTTCTATACAAAGTACAGGAGACAGCATGTGCCCTGAGGCCTCTGCACTCCAGACGTTGTTGTTGTTGTTGTTGTTGTTGTTGTTGTTGTTGTTGTTGTTGTTTTTCCAGACAGGGTTTCTCTGTGGCTTTGGAGGCTGTCCTGGAACTAGCTCTTGTAGACCAGGCTGGTCTCAAACTCACAGAGATCCGCCTGCCTTTGCCTCCCTAGTGCTGGGATTAAAGGCATGTGCCACCACCACCTGCCTGCATCTAGACACCTTTAAGAATACTAAAAAGTAAAAGGGAAATGTAATATCCCAACTTTCTTCCAAATTATACTTTTTTAAAAATCATACTTC
The DNA here is from genome assembly GCF_003668045.3 of Cricetulus griseus. Taxonomy (NCBI): domain Eukaryota; kingdom Metazoa; phylum Chordata; class Mammalia; order Rodentia; family Cricetidae; genus Cricetulus; species Cricetulus griseus. The sequence continues at coordinate 165,229,605 of NW_023276807.1, forward strand.
TAAAAAAAAAAAATCAGCACATCAACAAACTGCCTTCTAGAAATCTGTTGTCACACCATAGGCAAATGCTACCCTCAGCATTCATCAGAGACATCTCTTTGCAATGAACAGCAGCTCGTGCAGAGACTCCCAGCTTCATGGGTGCTGAGAATTAAGTGGTGCTTGAGTACTTAACCCCAAATAGGACATTCATACCATCCTTTCTAAGGCTAGAGTGGATAGTCCCAAACTCATGGTCACACTGACAGGCCTGATTAAACTCAGTGGATCACAAAACAAAAACAAAAGGATAAGAATGAGAGGGAGGGAGGGAGAGAGAGAGAGAGAGAGAGAAAGAGAGAGAGAGAGAGAGAGAGAGGTATGGGGAACAAAAAGGGGCTGACTAAAGTGGACAGGAAATAAGAGAGGGTAGGGTATGGAGGTAATCAAAGTGTGCATGTATGTGTGTACATGTGTGTTTGAATGTGCATGTGTGTGCATGTGTGTGTGCACATGTTCCTTTGTATGTGTTCATGTATGTGTCGTGCGTGTGGACGTGAATATGTGCACATGTGTGCATGTTCACACATGTGTGTACATGTTTGTGTGTGTGTATGTATAAACTGCCAAGAACAATAAAAAAAAAAAAAACAGGAGGAGCAGGAGTGGTGGCTCAGTGGTTCAGAGTAGTCAGACTGCTCTTGCAGAGAATCCAAACTGAGCTCCCAGAACCTGTTAGCCAATTCCCTAGCACCTGTAACTCCAACTCCAATATCCAAGGGGTCTGGCACCTCTGGCAACAGAAGACATCTGCACTCATGTGCGCAAACCCACACAGACACATGGGTATACACAAAGAAAAATAAATCTTTAAAAAGAAAAATAATGCAATATTACAACTTTCTTTCAAATCACACTTTATATTTTTATTATTTGAGAATTTCATACATGCATATAATGTGTTCTGATTATCCATCCTCCAAATCCCCTATCATCTCTTTTTCCTCCTAGTTTCATGCATTCTCTCTTTTTGCAAATTCATAGAGTCCACTTCATGCTTGTATTTGAATTCTTAGTCGTTAGGGAGTGGCACTACTTGAGAGGGATTAGAAGGTGTGGCCTTGTTGGAGTAGGTGTGGTCTTGTTGAAGGAAGTGTGTCACTGGGGTTAGTTAGGCTTTGATGTTTCAAAAGCCCAAGCCATGTCCAGTTTCACTTGTTCTTCCTGCTGCCTGTGGATCCGGACATAGTACTCTCAACTCCTCCTCCAACCCCATGTCCTTGTGCACACTGTCACGCTCCCTGCTGTGATGATAGTGACTAAACCTATGAACCTGTAAGCAGGTCCTAATTAAATGCTTTCTTTTGTAAGAGTTGCCATGGTCATGGTGTGTCTTCACAGCAATAAAACAGTGACTAAGAGAGGTGCATGAGTGTAGGCAATCTGCTGGAGCATGGGTAGCCTCTTAGGGCTGACTCTCCCTCCCCCCGAAGCCATCAGGTGTCGACAGCTCCTCAGATAGAGGTGGGACTTCATGAGCCCTGCCCCATTCATGCTGAGACCCAAATTATATTTTTAAAAACTTTAACTGTGAGATAAACATAAAGAAGTCTAATAGATTTCTATCTTTCCGGAAATTATCAAATCATTCCATTTGAAACATCTTTCATTCTTCTCCCTCTTGCTCCAGCATAAGTCAGTACTCTTCTGCTGGGTATTAGTGTTTCCAGCATCTGTCAGCCAGTGCGTAATCCTGTAAGTGTCCATCTGAAAGTTATTAGCTAATACAGCAGGACTAAGGAAGGATGCTCTGTCTCCACTATGCTGATTGTTATGGTATATCCAGGTAACATCTTAAGATTTGCAACTCATGTTCTCAGGCCTTTTCACTATATCCTCATTTATTTGTTTTATGGGAAAATAATGTTCTCATGTGTACAGTTATATTCCACAGAAATAGGACTCAAGTCTAGAGCTGCTAACTTCTAAAACTCAAATATTTTGTGGCCCCACAGCCACAACAGAAGCAACAGAGCAATTACCCTAAAACCTAAGAATAGATGTGCAATATGACTCAGCCATACCACCCGAGGCATTTCCCTGAAAGACGCTGTATCCATCTACAAGGGCACCTGCACATCTGTGTCCCTTGCTGCCCTATCCACAGTAGCTAAGACAGGGATTCAAGCTAGGTTTATAGACACAATAGAAATGTTCAGCTATAAAGATGAACACAGTTAGCTCATGTGTAGAAAAATAGATGCAACTGGAGATAATCATAATGGGAAAATTAAGCTACTCCCAGAAGGACAATATCGTATGTTCTATCCACTTGTAATTCCACTTTGTACAGAAACATAGAATCATGAATGTATACATGGCTTGAAAGAAGCTAAACTGTCTAGGGGAACTAAGAGGATTCACAAGACAGGGTGGGGAGAAAGGAGGAAGAGGGAGGAATATGGAAGAAATAGCTCAATACACAATATGTTCTTGTATAAAAAGATCCTTGTGTAACACTGCACCACATGCAATTAATATAATCAATGAAAACTTTTAACTAGAAAAAGATGTCCTTCCAAGCAACAATTTTGCAAACACTAGACTTTCATGTTTTGATGGGGAAAGGAGTATTGACTTTGGGCAGTAAACTGGATGTCTCCCTAATGTTAAAGGGGAAGGCTGACTCTCAGGACAGGCCTATGGGTGGGTGGATGGCTATTTCTAGATGCAGTCCTATGAAATAAGCACAAAACTGAGTCACAGCTTTCAAGACCTTCAGTGCCACTTTTACTGGTAGCAAAGCTCACATTCTGGTCTCCACCTGCTTGACTCCTTTGCCTCTCTGTACCCATCTTCCGAAAGCAAGCAGTCACGACTGAAGCCGTATTTAACAGACCCTTAAGACCTGTGCCAGAGTGGGTGCACCGATGCCCCAAAAGTTGACCGGCTGCAGCTTCTGGAAGGAGGTGTCTGTCCACATTCAAAGAAGAACAGATTTACTCAGACGTCATAGATCCAGACATATGTTCAGCAGACAAAAGACCTCGTGAAGGTAACCGTGCAAACTGGCCCCACAAGTAGCCTTAACCTCTGAGAAGTGTGGCTGTACCTGCGTTTATATTAGTTTCCAGCAGAGGGCCTGTGCTGTACAGACATCCTTCTTGGCCAACCTTAGCTCTCTTGTCCTATAAATAAACGTCACACTTCCTTCAGTCCCTCTACAGTGTGTCCATCTGAACAGAGACATATCACCCAGCTAACACCCAGAGAAAGCAAAAATAAGAAACACCTCATGATTTTTTTAATCATTTTTGCATTCTTTGTATAATGTCTACTTCTATGAACAACTTGGTTTTTTTAAAAATATTTCTTTTATTATTTTATGTATATGCACTTGATTTCTCTTGCGTTTACAATTTTGTTAAATGAAATGAACCATTCTGGGGGTCTCAACACCACACCTTTATCAGTGAATGGACATAGAATCCAGACAGAAGACGAACAAGTAAACACAGATCAACCAGACCTAACAGACATCTGCAGAAACCTTTCCCTGACAGCTGTGGAATTCACAGTCTTCTCACTCAGAACATCCTCTTGGATTTGCCACATGTTAAGTCACAAAATAAACCTCAAAAATACAAAAATAAAAAAGAGAAACTCAAAACCATACCATGTATTTCTCCTGACTATATGGAATAAAGCTAAAAATTGGTAACAACAGCAATATGCATACATATATATACAAATATGTGGAAACTGAACAACATACTCTCTCAGTACAATCAGGTCAATGAGAAAATCAAAAAGGAAATTTTTAAAAAATTTTAAAATGTCTGTAAACAAAATGCAAATAGAAACATGGCATAATTAAAGTCACAGGAAGGGAAAAAAGCAATACTAACAAGAAGTCAGCTGAGGCCTATGTCAAAAGAGAGAAAAATTCAAATAAATAACACATTTCTGCATCCTAAGAAGCCAGAAAAAAAAATGAACCCAAAATTAACAGTAAAGAAAATAATGAAGATTGTGACAGGAACAAAGTAAATATAAACAGAATAAAATATCAATGAAATGTGTTATGTGCATGTGTGTGCATGTTTATATGTGTGCAGGCGCTCGTGTATGCTTGGATGTTGTGGGTATGTGTGTGTACACAAGCATGCGCGAATGTGAAAGCTAGTCTTCCTCTTTTGTTCCTCACCTTTTCTATTCTCTTGATATATTCAATTGTGTGTTTTGCATGCATGTATGTCTGCATACTGTGCACATGCCTGATGCCTGTGGAGGCCAGAAATGACCACCAGATCCCCTGGAATGATAGTTATGGATGGTTATGAGCATTTTGTGGGGAACAGTAATCAAACCCAGGTCCTCTGCAAGAGCAAGTGCTCTTAATTGCTGAACCATCTCTCCTGGCCCCTTCACCTTTATTTTCAAGGCAGGGTCTCTTCACTGAACTTGGAGCTCATTGATTGGCTAGAATGGCTGGCCATCAAGCTATAAGGATCCATCAGTCTCTGCTCCAAGGCCTCAACACTGAGGTTATAGATTACTGGACCCAGCTTTTTATGTGCATACTAGAGATCTGAACTCAGAGCCTCCTGCTTAAGCAGCAAACACTTTACCCACTGAGCCATGCTCTCAGCCCAAAGGATAAACAACAACAAACTTGGCTAACAAAGAAGAAAAAGACAAGATCCAAAAAAATAAAATCATATGTGAAAGCTGTTGTGGCTATTCTTATTCTTGTTTTTGTATCCTCAGATGAAGCAAACATTGGGCAATAATGCAACAGCTTGGCAATTCAGATATCTAGCACATAAATTATAAATTAAAATCAGCTAATAGGAACAGAGACCAGAATCCAGCCAGAGGAATTAACTGAGGAGTGACACATACATCGGGTTGGTTTGGCAGCTCTAGATTGACATCCAAGGCACACCCTCTTTCCTTTTTCTTCCCCATTATCCACAGTGTGAGCAGACTTCATCCCCAGGAATGTCTACAGACCAGAGCAGTTACTAGGGTTCCATACATTATCTGTGAGTATATATCTGTATTCCAGCAAGAAAGCATGAAGTTCACAAACTGCACACGTCAACTGTCAGTCCCAAGGGGCCTTCTTTAAGGCCAACAGTCTATAGTTACAAGAGAGGTTGGTAAATACTATCATCTATAAATCAAAATCCCATTAGTTGGAAAAAAGGTAAGAATGAATGCTGGGTAGGTATCTAATTGGTTTTGGCTACAGCACGAAATCAAAATCAGAAAGAAAGAAATCAAAAAAAGAAACCAACCTCCTTGGAAAATGATATATATGGTTTGGCTCTGGTTCCACTGACATTGACTGAGTAACTGACACACTTTCTCGGTGTTTCATGTTCTAGAGGCACCACCCATGGGTGTGTGTGAATGTCGGGGGGGGGGGGTTGGGGGGAGGGGGCTGGCTAGAAAATCCTCAGCAGAATCGGCTGCCAGTTCCTTTTCGAGTTCCACCCTGTCCTCCTTTTGGTCATGAACCTGGATGGAGGTTCTTTTTCTTTTTCTTTTTTCTCTTTTTCTTTTTTGGTTCTCAAAGTCTGCTTCCTTCTTTTTATTTTTTCTTTTTCTTTTTTGGTTCTCAAAGTCTGCTTCCTTCCTTCCTTCATGTATTTGTTATTAAAAATGGATTCTTTTCTCATACAATATACCCTGATTGTATTCCCCTCTCCCTACTCCTCCCAGTTCCTCCCCACCTCCTTTCCCCTCCTGGCCCACCCCCTTTCTGTTTCTCATTAGAAAAGAACAGGCTTCTAAGAGATAACACCAAACGTGACAAAATAAAATATAATAAGATGGAGCAAAAACTTTCATATGGAAGTTGGACATAGCAACCCAACAGGAGGAAACGAGTCCCAAGAGCAGGCACAAGAGTCAGAGACCCACTTGCTCTCACAGTCAGGAGTCCCACAATGACACTAAGCTTGTAGCTATCATATAAACACAAAGGACCTGGTGCAGACCTATGCCCGACCTACGCTTGCTGCCTCAGTCTCTGTGAGTTCATATGCGCCTGGCTTAGGTGACTCAGAAGGCCTTGTTCTCTTGGTATAACCACCCTCTCTGACTCTTCCAGTCTTCCCCCTCCGCTTTCAAGGGGTTCCGGGAGCTCAGAGGTGAGAGGTTGATGGAGACCTCCAACTGAGAACCTCTCTCTGCATGCCTGCCTGTGGGTCTCTTCTCTGTTGCCATCTGCTGCCAGAGGAAGCCTCTCTGTTGGTGACTGAATAAGGCAGGAATCATATTTGTCTTGAGTCAAGGTTCTTGACTGCTTGCACCAGAGCTGCCATCACTCAGTACTTCAATACCAGGTTAGAACAAAGCTGTCCAATGTCTACCATAACCTGGAGAAGGGCACTGCTCTCCTATGTGCCCCACCACGTTCTGTGCCAGTGTGTTTTGCCCTGAGGTTTGCCTACTCATTAATCCCTAAAACATTAACATGAGAAGTTTAGAACATAGTATTTCTTGGCTTGAAATCAGCATTTTGTTTAAAATTATTTTTATTTTAAGTGACACATTTGTAACTTACTTATGGAGTACAGAGTTTTCATTTAGTATGTGTATATGACACACAATGCTAAAACTCCCATTAGTTAGCATTTCCATTTCTGAAACATCAGTTTTTGATACCAGTAACTTTCAAATCCTTCTCTATTAACTTGGGTGTATAGTTAGATTGTTTACAGTTGCTCTATTGCACTTTATAATATTAAAATTACTTCCTTCTCTATCTGCATCTCAGTATCTATTTCAACTTGTCACCGTCTTCCCTCTTCCTTATTTTCTACTGGCCTCTCCTTACTCTCCATTTCCACATGACAAACGTTTTTTAGTTCCCATAAAGACACACAGCCTTTGTTTTTTTCTGAGCCTAATAAAATATTCTGCTATCTATAAACAGCATACTGTTTTTCAAACATTCCTCTGTCTGTGGATAGGATGGTTGTTCTTATGTCTTGGTATCATGAACGTTGCTGGAATGAGCATGGGTGGGCATGTGTGTCCTTGATACCTGGGGATATATACACAGAAGCAGAACTGTGGGGTTGTGTCATAATTCCCTCTTCAGTTTTCAAAGGAAACTCTCTCTTTTGGTTTAGTTTTGGTTGTTTTGTTTTGTTGTTTTATATTTAATTATTTTATCATTTTATGTGTATGAGTATTTGCTGCATGTATGTATGTGCACTATATTCATGCCTGGCACCCTCTCAATGATCACAAGAAGGCTCGAGATCCCCCCACGACCAGAGTCACAGATGGTTCTTGGCTGCCATGTGGATGCTGGAACCCCTAGGCCTCTGCAAGCACAATAAATGTTCTTAACTGCTGAGCCAACACTCTCCAACCCTCCCTTGGTTTTCATGATGAATATACTAATTTATTGCCTAACCAGCAGCATCGAAGAGGTGCCAAGTCTCCCACATTCTCACCAGCATTTTTTTTTCTTTTTTGTTGTTATTGGGTTTTTTTGTTGTTTTTACGTTTTTGTTTTTTGTTTTTTTCTTTTTTTTTTTTTTAGTTTTTTCTTTGTGTGTGTGTGTGTGTGTGTGTGTGTGTGTGTGTGTGTGTCCTTCAAGGAGCTATACAAACACTCTCATGATCCCAAATCCATTTAATAATTTTTTTCTTTTTTTTTCTTTCTTTATTTATTTATTTATATATTTGAATTACAAACAAGATTGAATTACATGATGATCCCAGTTCCCTTCTCCCTCCCTTCCCCCTCTACCACTCCCCCAACTAAAATCCTACCTATCATATGTCCTTTCTTCTAATCTACACCTGACTCAACCTTTCTGCTTCCTCATGACCTCTGCATCCTTCCTTTTCTTCCCTTCTCATTCTCGTAGCTCCCTCCCCCCTCTCCCCATGCTCTAAATTTGCTCAGGGGATGCTCACCAGCATTTATTAATATTTGTTGTTGTTTTGATAACTCTCATCCTGACTGGATGAGGTGATACAGTATTGCATTCTGTGGTGAGGAGCGTGTCGAGCCTTCCCTCCTGAACTTTGTGGAGGAAGGAAGCTAATCCACCAGTTACGCACTTAGCCTTTCCTCTTGTTACTAAGTTGATTTATCTTGGTGTTGCTGTGGCTGCTGCTTCCTTTGAAAGTAACAGAATCAGTGTCGCCAGCATCCCAATGCTCACTGAGGGCCAAGGCCTCTCCAGGAACACATGCGGCCTTTGGTGCCATACAGAGACTGCTCAGCCAACCACCCAGCCCCAGGAACCAAGTAACTTCTGGGTTCTTGGCCTCTGCAATTGGAGATGACCACTGTGGGACTCCGATGACTGCTGAGGCTCCCACTTCCAGGACTGAGCACAGACCTGCTCTTAATACTTCCTCTTAGGCTGATTTAATAATTTTTTAATGTCCTGTTCCTCCAGAGAACTCTGAATAGTTTACAGCATTCCATTCACTTCACTGTTCCTAAAATAGTCATTCTTAATAAAGAAAAATGTTTTGGAGACCAAGTGTCACTGTGTAGCTCAGGCTGCTCTTGAACCCTATGTTGCTGCCTTAACCGCTATGGCAGTTTGGATGAGAATGCCTCTTGATAGGGGATGTACTTCTATATGTATGTTTTCTTGCTGGTTGATGAATAAAACACTAATTGGCCAATGACCAGGTAAGAAGTATAGGCAGGGATAGGAGACAAGGAGAATTCTGGAGAGAGGAGGTAGAGAGAAGTCGCCAGTGAAACACCATGTAGCTGCTGAGGAAGAAAGGGGACCAGGCATCACCGATAAGCCTAAAACCATGTGGAAATACATAGATTAGTAGATATGGATTAATAATTAAGAGAGAGCTAGCCAGTAAGAAGCCTAAGCCATTGGCCAAACAGTTTATAATTAATATTAAGTCTCTGTGGGTTTATTTGGAGCTAAATGGATATGGGGCCAGGTAGGACAGAAACTCTGTCTACAGCCCCTCCTTGGGTCAGATATCTGATTACTTGGTCCCTATTGGTATTGGTGTTTGGAGAGGTCTAGGAGGTGCAGCCTTGCTGGAGGAAATATGTCTCTGAAGGCAAGCTTTGAGGTTTCAAATCATGTGCCATTTCCACTTTACTTTTTGCTGCTTTTTGTTGCTTCTTGCTTGGGGTTCAACATGTGCAATCTCATCTCTTGCAGGAATTCAAAATGTACACTCTCAACTGTTGGAGAAGATCAAGATGTGTACTCTCAGATGTTGCAGCCACTGTTGCCTGACACACTGAACCTCTTGCAACCACAAACAAAATAAACCCTTCCTTCTACAAGCTGCATTGCTCTTGGTGTTTCATCATAGCTTAGAACTCTAAGACAGCAGACCCAAAGATCCTTTGTATTTCTGTGGTATCAGAATGACTATCAAAAACTTTCACAAAACCAAAAATTAGGTCACTGTAATAAGACCAATTTGAATCCACTCAGGGGTAAAGTGGAACATCTTATTTAGGATCAGGGCTGTGCTGGAACACTTAGGCCAGATGAATGCAAGCATGACCTGATTTTCCACTTCCTCAGAAAAAAAAGGCAAATGTAGATACAGAATGATGCACACTTGCCAGGAGGATTGCCAGCTCGAGGCCTAATCTCTAATGCTAATTGCACAAAAGGTCCCATAGTTGCTGAAGTTTGAATTCCTCTACAGAGTCAGATATTCTGTTATCACCACCACCACCCCCTTACTTCTTCCTGTCACCCAGGAAGCCTTAAGTAGCTTCAATCTATCTTTGGTTCTCTATACTTAATATCCACCTTGCCTAAGTCCTCTCTGCTTGTTCACCCCATAAAAGGAAACTAATACTTAACATTTTTTTCTAAGCTGTGTTGTCATGAGCTGTTTAATCGATGCTCATAAAGGACATAATGAGTTGAAGATGAAAGATGCTGAAGATGAGGAAGGAGGTCCATCCCTCTGACTCATCAGCTGCCCTTATGAGTTATGCAAAATAAAAAGCATGTAGCCACAGCCAGGATAGTTATGGATGCACATTAGCTCAAATATACACCCATGAACCTCATAAAATATTTATGCCGCATTTACCAATCAAGTTCCTAAATCTCCTTATCGGGACAGTAGGCTCTGTTAGTGAAATAAGCATCTGAAATCCCTTAACATTAAAACTACATACAAGTCGACTAGAAGATCATGGTCGCAATCAAATCATAGTATCTTTGGTGTGACCATGAAACTCCTTACACTTAAATATGTAGGTGAAGAGTTTCACCTAAGAAACTCTGAACTACTTGAAACAAAGAAATTCTACTTTACCCTTTGATTATTGAAACTACCACAGTGACATGAATTTCATAAGACATTAAAACAACTAAATGGGAAGCTTCACACCAAAAAAGAATCTTGTCCAGCTGACGTTGACTGGCTTCTTTGCACCCCATGACGAAGCCCACTCTGCTGTGTGATCAACTGACATAAACTTGCAACTGGAGTGTTCTTGACACAGTCACCACCCTTCTTCCGCTGTCACATTTTTTTTAGATTTTGTGACTTACACTGGGAAGAATCCCCAGCTGGGAAGGAAAGCTGGAGGAGTGTCCCTCTCCTCCCCCATCATTTTGGAATTCTAAAGAAGCCTCCCTTACACTCCAAGTCATTTCTTCCTCAAATCCCTTGGCTTTGTTCCATTCTCCAATGGCATCTCTTGTGCATGTCCCCTGAGCTTTACTGAATATTGACTTTACACCTCAGGCATTTCCTTGCAAACACTGGCCTCATACCGTCTAATCACAGGGTAATTGTGGTCCTAATCTTTATGGAAGTTTCGATGATAACATTCCATAAGACTTAGAAATGAGGGCCAGGAGATGGCTCAGTGGGTAAAAAAAAAAAAAAGCCCTTGACACCTGAGTTTGATCCCCAGAGTCCATGTACAGAGGCAGTGGAGTGGCAGAAATCTGTACTCACGGGTTTCCTATGGTAGTGTGCTGGGACACGGAGAAACTGAATTTCCTGGAAGCTTACAGACTAGCTAGCCTGAGTATAAGCCCAGCTCCAAAACACGGTGGAAGAAAGGAACAGAGGCCTGGAAAAGTTCTCTGACTTCCACACATACAGTGTGGCATGTATGTGCGTGTGTGCACGTGCGCATGCATGCGCGTACACACACACACACACACACACACACACACACACACACACACACACACACACACACAGGCACATCAGTTTTTTAAAAATGGTTTAGAAACCATTTCCCCAATTCAAAGGTTTATGTCTTACAATCAATCTGGGCATTAACAGATCTTCCTGAGAGGAAACCAAACTGAACATATAAAATGTTAGTTAGACAGATATTTGCAGGCTTAGAGGCCATTGAAGATGAAACCCCACCCCCATCCCCCCACCCCACCCCCGCCATGGTGACAGGATCCCGGCTCCCTGTTTCCCTTATTACACTAGAACAGAAAATCCTTTAGCATTTACCATTTAGATTAGCATATGAAAAGGTGGAGACTCCTGGGATTGTGGAAGTCCACCACAGGAAGGCTACTTCTTCCCGGTCAAAAGGGGCAGAATCCAAATTCTACCTCTAACCCTGGTGGAAACCCCAAACTTTACACACAGTTGTCCTCTTTTAAGAGTTACTCAGGCTGAGCCTGTCAGTCACCGGGCAGGGAGTCCACTTTGCATTCCCCTGACTCTCATTCACCCAAAGACTTTGGAAGACTAGCTACTGCGCTCACCTTTCACAGAGAGACCCTTCACATGCTCCAGCCAGGCAACACTGCAGAGCTAATGGATTTTCCTGGGTGTCTGTGTTTTGAGTCTTAACTGGAAATATCATAAATAACTTCCTTTTCCTTCTCCCTAGCCTGTTCCTTCAGATACCAACAGAAAGCATACTCTTCTTTCTGAGTCCTTTCTTCCCCCTACACACACTACTCCCTTTCTGCCCCATGGTTAATTGCCAACTTCCACTGTAAAAGGCATGCATGCCTCCCTTCTCCTCTGCAACACCTGCCTCCTCCAGGGAGCCGCTAACATTTACAGCTTGCTTGCCTGGCTGTTTCTCACACTCTAATAAAATGGTTCTTGAGCTTCCTTCTGGGCTTTTTTATTTTATTTATTTATTTATTTATTTATTTATTTATTATTTGGTTTTTCGAGACAGGGTTTCTCTGTGGCTTTGGAGGCTGTCCTGGAACTAGCTCTTGTAGACCAGGCTGGTCTCGAACTCACAGAGATCTGCCTGCCTCTGCCTCCCGAGTGCTGGGATTAAAGGCGTGCGCCATCACCGCCCGGTCCTTCTGGGCTTTTTAATGCTTTGATTTACAAGTCTAAGAACCCAAAAAGAAATCTCAGTTTCCCCGGTGACATATACTATTACCCATTATTCCTAGTATCACATATGTTTCTAAACATTTCCCACAAGCTACACCCATCACCAGGAACTGGGCAGGCCTACCTAATTTAGTGGCCCTCCTGTCCTTACCACCCCATTCTACCTACTCCCATTTTTCTATCTCCCAGTTTCTTCTTTAACTTATACTACAGAGGAGTTCTCAAAAACCTGTGATCAATATTCTCTTTTTACATCACTCCCTTGAATGACTCAAATGACACTAATATTTCAGCTTTCGATTTTTGTCTCTACTGTTCTGGATTTTACATGTTCATTCTGAAAGGTATTTTTACTATTGTTTATCACAAACACTTCATTCTTTCTCACATTAAACATAATAACAATACAGGGCTTCTGTGAGGCTCGTGTTTTGTGTGGCTCATCAGCATCCACAACAAAGTAAAAGAGACTTATCCTAGGAAGACTGGACACACATGACAAGGACACAAGCAGAGGTCATGGCTCACGGGGTGCTTCGGGAGTCTCAGAACAGAGACTTCTGGTACAGAATTGGCGATCAACAATCTGAAGGTGAGTTTTAAGATGTCTAATCTTTCAGTCTTTAAAGTCATGACATCCAAAGCTAAAGGCGCCATCTTCCCAAACCTATTCCACATTTGGTGTTCTCAACTCTAACAGATCCACAATTTTCCTAGCCACACAATTTCAAAAGCTTACTTAGACTTTGCTGTGTCCCTTAACCCATATTCCTTCAGCTCTAGTTGCTTCAATTCAAAGTCTTAAATAGCTTTCCATTCCCTCGTCTTCTCCCCTAATTCCAGTTCCTAGAATCTTCCAGTTAGATGGTTGGACTGGGTACCTAACACAGTTCTCTCGGGGCCATTTCCATATAATCTAATCCATCCTATCTACCACCACCAATAGGTGGTTTCCATACAACACACCACTGATGACATCACTTCCTTGTGAAATCTTCAAACCTTTTTGTTAACCCTCAGTAATTATAAAAGCCAAAAGGGAGTCTCATCTTATTCCGCTAATCAGCAGAATTTGACAACTGATCTCCAACCTGGATTTCTGCAATTAGAAATCTCCTGTTTCAGTCCTCACCCAGTAATCTATGTCAAAGTCATGGTGACTGGTCATTATGCTCATTAAAATCTTTCAGTGCCTTCTTCCTACCTCACTTAAGGTAGAATTCAAAATGTGTCTTACAATGAATGGCCTACAAGACACATGGAAGGCTCTATGCCTACTCTGACTTCATCTTCTACTGTCATCATCCTTGCTCTAGCTACACCCATCATCTTGCTTTAGTCAAGGACAGCAAGCAGACTCCTACTTCCTGGATTTTACCAAAGATGCTGTGACTCTGAGAACGGCTAGTCTTATTCAAATGTTCAAGTGTCATTGTTCTAGAAAGCTGTCTCTCCAGTCTACATAGGGGACACCTCCACAGCATACCCGGGGAGGTGACACCTCCACAGTTACTTGTAAATATTTACTAATTGAAAATATATTTTATCAGCATGCATGTTTTCAGTCAGGGGCTATTAAGTGTCTTATCATTTGTTTTATTAACACACTCAAAAACTTTAGAAACCCTGCTATTCCCGTCCAACTGAAACCATCATCTTGTCACCAGCTTGTCTATAAATGTTCACACCTGGCCTGTACTCACATTTGTGTCTTAACTAGCAAGACCTTTCGTCTCCTCCTCTCCCCACCCCACCATCCAATTTCTGGCTTTCCAAATCTAAAATCACCATCATCTATGCTTGAGTGAGCACATCTCTAAGTTGGGGCTGGCACTGGAACATGGGATGCCCGCTTGGGGTGAGGGACAGGAGGAAAGGAAGTGCTTGCTGCAAGGCAGCTGAGGGAACTCCAAGTCAAACTCACTGGCCCCCAGTTCTTCCAGAAGAGAGAGCTTTCCCCAGCAGTGAAGATAATCCACTGTGAATCCCCACAAGCACCAAATACAACACTCACTTGAAAGACAAAATCTAGCTGCAAAGGCCAAGCCATTCTCAAATTCATGACTGCTGCTTCAGCATCCCATGCTGGAAGCACCAGTGGTGTATGCCCCCAGCTCTGACCCAGCAGCTAAGGCTTAATCCTGGACCCTTTTTTCACACCATCAAAAGGGCTCAGAGGCTGACTGCCCTCTCCCATCAGCAGGCTGATATATTTTCATTTTCTTTGGATAACCAGGTGTTCTTCATCCTTTATGGCCCTTCAATAGTTTAATAAGAAGTGTTCAAATTCTCTACTCTTTGATAACTTTCAACATTCTTTTGTTATTTTTCCTTCACCTACATACACGTTCTTGCCTGAGATGTGAATATCTCAGATGTCTTACAGACATCTTCCCATTGTATGATAATGCTTAGAACTAAATCTGTCAAACTCACATATTGAACTATCCAAATATGCTGGTTATCAGATTTCTCCAAATCAGAGTCTATTTACTATTTAGTTACATCACAATTGTTTATTCAATCCATTCCCCTGTCCTTTTTCAAGTCTATCCTACCATCTGTTTTTCCTTCCTACAGTTGAATTCATTGAGCACTCACTGATGCCAGGCACAAACGAACTGAGCAACATGAGACACGATGATCCTTGTCCTGGAGGAACTTGTCTGTCATCCCTTCCAAAACAATCAGGACAAACAAAGAGTGTTCACTATCCTAACACAGGCACGACCCTGGGATCAACCACAGCATCACAAAAATGAAGAAGGAGATGGAGGTGACAGAGATGGGAGAAAGAGGCAGGCGGAGGCACCCGGTATGCCGCAGGCTCTAGTACCCTAAGTAGCACAAAAATGGCCCAGGAGCAAACAAAAGATAAAGTTAGTAAATTCTCCAAGAAAGCTTTTCAGTTCCGTGGCAATCGGGAAACAAAGGAAGGGATTCTGGACTGGAATTTTATTTTGAGAAGCTGTCTTTGGAGCATGGAGAACAGTCATGGGGAAATCCTGGAAAAACAGATATTTCTCAACCCGATGGCTAAGACTGCAGGTTCTAAGGGTGAAAAACGCCAGTAGGGGCAGAAGCAGACAGCTTTGAAATGCTCCCGACCCCCAGACTCATGCATTTGAACCCTTGGTCCCCAGCTAAGAGTCCTCCTCCTGGGGAAGGCTGTGGGTGTGGATGGAGTCTGGCTGGGGTGAGTCACTAAATCAGGTCTTAAAGGTAATAAACCCTCTGCTTCCTGATTGATGCCAGTGAGAGGCCACCCCAGCAAGCTCCGTATCCCATCCCAGCGGTCATGCCTTCCCTGCCATGATAAACTATAGTCCCCGGTCCTTGGGCCAGAAATAAATCTATGCCCCTTGAGTTTCCTTTGGCGGGTAATCTGTCACAGCAGCAAGAAGAGAAATACTTTATCACAACAGATCAATAACCAGTGTCACAGTCCTGTCACTATTCGGGGCCATCCTATCTCGAGGCCAGAAGGTGGCGCTCTCAACATGTAAAGCGGTCTTGCATGGTTTGTTTGGATTTTTGTTGTTTTGGGTGGGGTTTTTGTTGTTGTTTTGTTTGTTATTTCTTTCTTTCTCTCTCTCTCTCTCGATCTCGCGTTTCATGTAGACTTTTAGAAGCTGTGGTTTTGTTTCTTTAGTTCATTATTCCCCTTCCCAGTCCGCATTTAGTTCTCAGCGGGTCAAAGCTCAGTTGTTGGCGACAGGCAATAGAAGAAGGAAGCCTGCTTTTTTTGCTTGTTTTTGTTTTGTATTGTTTTGCTTTGCTTTGCTTTGCTTTGTTTCCACCTTTAGGGACTTCTTATCATATGCCTTAGTTTATACTGATTCTTAGGCAAGTCTTTCCACTTCACTCTTCCCCACAATAAAAATCCCCTTGTGGGGCTGGAGAGATGGCTCAGAGGTTAAAAGCACTGATTGCTCTTCCAGAGATCCTGAGTTCAATTCCCAGCAACCACATGGTGGCTCACAACCATCTATAATGAGATCTGGTGCCATCTTCCGGCCTGCAGGCAGAACATAATAAATTTTAAAAACTAAAAAAAAAAAAAGAAAACTTAAAAAAAAATTCCCTTGTAGGAAGAACAGAAAAGAATTTTTTAAAAAAATACATCTTTTGAATTCTGTATGTGCACATATCTTTTACTTGGCAATTTTTAATGTTAAGGAATCTCAACTCATTATAGACATACAATGATTTTATTAATAATTTGCAAACAAACACTCCATGTCTACTAACATCCCATGTATCTTCATTGACAGGAGAATTCCAACCCTGCTATACACCGATCTTGTCTCTAGGAAGGAGTAAAAGCATCCTTAAGAGAGGAGAACATCACAAGGGTAAAATATATACTTTGGACGAGTGTATATGCTGTCCCAATCTAAGTTCCTTGTTTAAAAAATTCTTTCATTTTAGCAGTAACTACTCAGAAGGAATAATGACTTTCTAAATTTCCATAGCCTGCTGCTAACTTCATGTTACTACTATTAACAATTATTCAATGTTAATTCATCCATTCACTTTTTCATTAAATATTTGTTGAGTACAGTTTCATTGATGAATTTGAAGGACACACACTCTCACCCTCCACATTTACCCAATACCCAGCTGACCAGAGCAGACTGTGGGGCCTCTCCTCTGCCTTGCTCTCTGGTCTCCTCACCAGGGGCAGGGCCCACAGTGACTCTAGTAGATTCTGCATAAATTAACTAGGAATTTCTCTTGCTTTACAGTTTGTCTCTTTGTTTGCTGTCTTTTTAAAAATTAAACTTACATTAAAACTGATAAATGACAGATTAATAATTATACATAGTAATGGGTAATGTGTTGTTTTGATACATGAATATACTGTGTAATGTTTGAGTCAGGTTAAACACAAGTGTGTCTTCAGATTGTGCTCAGAGTTGACAATATAGCTCAGAGGTAGGTAAGCCCTTGAGTGCACAAGGCCTGGAATTCATCTCCATCTGCAAAAACAACAAAACTGTCTCCTCACAGTCTGTCTCTTCACACTGTCTGTCTCCTCACACTGTCTCCTCACACCATCTACTACACTGACTCCTCCATTGTCTCTTCACACCATCTCCTCCTCCTCCTCCTCCTCCTCCTCCTCTCCTCCTCCTCCTCCTCCTCCCACTCCTACACAAGCCTGACTTGCCTCCAGGTTTCTGGAGATTCATCAGTGTGAGTTCACAGCCTCGAAGGAATTCCTTTGCATTTCACAAGTACTTCACCTCCCACATATGGAGTATTGCCCCAGCTGATCTCTACTGTGTTCCCCAAGACCATCCCACATTTCCATGTTTCAGGAACTCTCTGGTCCTCCAACAGCCTCACCAATCTCTGGCTATTTCTAGCCCCCTCCAATCTCCAGTACAGCGCACATTAACACCATACTACAGTTACCAGTTAAAGTGAGGGCATCCTTGCTTGTCGGTTTCTGCCCTGTATTATTCGAATTCCTCTAAATGTGTCTTCAGTTACACGGTCCTCCAGTTTAAACTCTCTCCCTTCATATTCTTCATTGGGTTTTTATTTTTAAGTCATTTTAGTTTCCCAGCCACCAATGAATTGATCCTATAATCCTTAGCCAAGTCACTCAACAGAGACCTTATCTGTCAGCTGTACTGTATAAGAACCTTCTGATGGGGGCTGTGGAATGTGTGTCCTGAGAAAGCTCACAGGTCAGAAATGACCACTGACGAAGACACACAGCCAGTATTGAGTAACCACCAAAGAGGTTCCCAGGTGTGGGAACTCAGACAGGAATTTGGCCTGAGGCGTGGGAAAATTTTAAAAAAAAAACTATGTATCCTAGTCCCCAAAAACAGTCACCAAAATGAGTCAACTCCTGTACCTCCACCCTGCCCTGCACCAAAGTTCATAACTGAGGCATAGGAGTGTAGAGCTAGCTAGTATGACTTTCACAGAAATGCAAGCAACTTTGGATTGAGGAATACATCCCCAAGGTTCCTCAAAAGAAAACGGGTGCCTTGGCCTTCAACAGATAAACAAGCTTATTCAAAAACGGCAACATGTAAGGAATAGGTGGATATATATATATATATATATATATATATATATATATATATATATATATATGTGTATGGTATGTATGTATATAATATATATATATATATATATATATATATATATATATGATACAATTTAGAAATAGCCCTATGGATAAAACTAGGCCTTAAAGAGGACAATGGGACACTCTGCCATGACTACACCCCAACCCTGTGGAATTATAGAAAAACAATGAGGATAGGATGACATGGCTTTCAAAATCTAACCCAGGAAGTGGAAGTGGCTCTGTTGAGCACCATCTTGTTCTTCCAGTGGACCTGAGTTCTGTCCTCAGCACCTACTTTGGGCCACTCACAACAGCCTGTAACTCCAGCTTCAGGGGATCCAACTACCTACCTCTTCTGGTCCCACAGACATCTTCACACACTCACACAGACAACATGCACAAATATCTGAATAAAAACAGTCTTTTGTAAAGTGACCCTAGAATGCAGAAATGTCTCTAACTCATATTTTCACTGTTGTAAACTGACAGAATCATGCGAGTATTTCGAAGCATTAATTTAATAAATTCGGGGACGTTTCCAAAAAAACAAAACAAAACTAAGAATTTCACGGCTGAGGGAGAGAAAAGAAGAAAAAACGCTTCCCATTTGATCTTTTTATCTTTTGAACTCTGTAATCTGCACATACAATCTAGCTCTTGGGAGGCTCTGGCAGGAGAACTGAGAGTTTAAGAGCAGCCTGGACTGCAGCGTGAAACTGTGCCTCAAAACAACAAAAATAAATGAGAAGAACGAAAGACTAGAGATAGAACTCACTGGCAGAGCACGCATTTAGCATATAAAAAATTATTGAGGCAGCCAGGATGTGGTGGTGCAAAGCCTTTAACCCCAGCACCTAGGAGTCAGAAGCAGGCGGATCTCTGTGAGTTCGAGGCCAGCCTGGCCTGCAGATCGAGTTCCAGGTCAGGCTCCAAAGCTACACAGAGAAACCCTGTCTCCAAAAAAAAAAAAAAAAAAAGAAAAAGAAAAAAAAGAAAGAAAAGAAAAGAAAAAAAAAAAGAATTCCTGTGACACTTGGTCCAATCTATAGCACCACAAAAGAAAAGATAATTATGCTTGGCTGGGCATGAGTGAGGTTCTTCGTCCTATCTCGAACACTGCAAAATTACAGCAAAAATTTAAGTACATTAAATAATCTTTAGTCATTGTAGACATGTTATGGAATCCTCCCACAGTGCTCATATAGGCGCCCCCCACCCCAAGCACAAGTTGACTTAAACCAAGTTGACTGCGTGCAGCGCCCAAACATCAGTAGTTACCCCTGTCCAGTGACCACCACAGCTTTCTACCGAATCAAAACCATACTCATCTCAGGATCCAGAAAGTGCTAGACCTCTGGTTTTAGACCAGAAGCTACAGGAATTTGGCAGGGACCAGCAGCTGAGCAGCAGGGTGGCAGGAGGGGGAGGGGCGGGGACAGGACACTACACAGGCACTCAGGCTCTTCATCCCCTCCAGCTCTCCGGGCTCCTAGGTCTGGACAGGAAGGAATGAGAGTAGAAACTCAAGCACCCCGTGTGGGTGAGTTGCAGTATTCTCCACAGTTGACTGAAACTAAAATTGAACCTCTGCCCATGACACAGAGGGGCGGGGGGGGAAGGGGGGGATAGCCATGATTCTGACAAGAGATCTGTGAACCTCTGTCTGTCCACCTGTGAAGCACTGTACGCACTGCGCCAGCCACAGTCTCCAACTGTAACTACAAATCCCATATTCTAGGGACCATTTCAGGTGTGTAGATACATGAGGATCGGGTGACCTCTACCCTGAAGAAGGCCCACCCTCCGCACCCCCTGCCTCAGCCGCCTCCACATTCCTCTCTGCCCACGCCCCAGGAACACAAGAGGCACATCCAGACATCTGTTGCTTGAGAAATTCACAGCCCAGGAACACAGCGTCCACTGTTTACTTTCTGTTCAAGTGGCCTGATGAGCTTGCCTCACCCACATACTTGGTTTTAAGAGAGGAAGAGATTCTACACCCACTCCCAAGGAACTGGCTTCCTCTCTCCCACCCTCCTTTGGTAGATGGCATAGTCGCTCCCCGAACTGGGGCCTGTGACTGAGCCCTGAAGGAGGTTGGACTCAACTTTACTGGTGACGCTACAGTTAAGACTGTGGAACAATCTGTGCCCTCTCCCGGTTTCCATCTTAGCAGTGACATGCATGACAAAGAGAAAGTTTCTATTTGACACATTATAAGACTTGCCCATGTGTTTCGTTCTTGTCATCCACGTGTGACCCAGAAGACCCCTCACCTCAGAATATTTGGGGGAAATGATCTCAGTCCTAAGGAATTTACACTACCCAGGAGGGTTTGGTTTTGTTTGGGTTGGGTTGGGTTGGTTGATCTTAGCTTTTGTTTTTGAGGGAAGAGTGAGACAGGGCTTTGCTGTGCAGCTCAGGCTGCCCTCAAAGGCTTAAAACTTCTGCCTCAGCTTTCCGAATATTTGGATTATAACTTTATGTCATCACATCCAGATTTTAATACTTAATAGTTTTTCTTATTTCTTTTTAAAAAGTACAAAGTTCATAACTGTTATTCTTTTGTTTAAAAAGAAGAAAAGAGAAATATTGAGACAGACATATTGACTATAAGTTTATTATAAGGCCTGGTAGAATGGGGAGACTAAGAAGAGGAACAGGGTAATGGCTGACCGCCATGGCCGGTCGCCATAGAGAGACAGAGCGGGGAAACAGAGAGAGGGGACAGAGAGCAGGAACAGGGGAGAGAGAGAGAGAGAGAGAGAGGGCAGGGGCCTATCTTTTAAAGGGGTCCTCTGCACCTGCGTGCAGACTTCTTTCCCATGGAACCTTGGGCTGACCAGGGTATTGCCTGAGTGGATTCCACCAGGTAACAGGGGCAGGCCAGCATAATGCCTGAACCTTTCAATAACTCCCTCCCAAATTCACTTGACTAGAATCTCCAAGACTAGGTCCAAGAAATCCACAATCAATCAACTACAAACAGCTTGACTAGAAGTTAGTCTCAGAGGTAGGACACTTGTCTGCTTGCTTAAAGTATGTAGGCACCGAGTTAAATCTTCAACACTGTTGGGAAGAGAAGTGGAAGCTACTTGGTGTTTAGGAATTATTGTTTTCAGGAGAACTAAGAGAGAGACAGAGAGAGAGAGAGAGAGAGAGAGAGAGAGAGAGAGAGAGAATGTGTACACAAGCACACACACATACATGCGGGGGTGAGATTTCCAAATGAAAGTTCATGAAACAATTTGGGTTGCTGTGTAAGTCGAAGAACAGATGGGGGGACTTATCTGCCCATTTATGTGTCTCTAACTCTGAGAATGTGCCCAGAACACAGTAGACATTCAATAGTTTATTACATGGATGAATGGATGCCTAGAACACTTCCAATTCTTGCCTAACTTAACCACCCCACCCAGCAGCATGCACCATAGCCTGCGGCATGAAAACCGGAGTCTACTATCTTAGTCGTTGTGGCTCATAGGATAAAATCTCATAGATTCAGTGGCTTAGAACCAATACAAACTTATTTTCATCATTCTAGAGGCTAAGAACATCAAGACCAAGGTGTCAGTAGATGTGGAGACTCGTGAAAGCCGAAGCACACAGTACAAAGCAGTTCTCTGTAGACCCCTTTATTACAGAAACTTATCCCCTTCATCAACCCCCTCCCAGTGGCCTAATTACCTCCTGAGACTGTCACAATGATGAGGAAGTCTCAATTTAAGAATGGGAGGGGAAACGACAAGCATGGACCCTAGGACATCTCCTCATACAAGCTGAGCTTTCTTGAACATGAGTAGTTACATTGGGTGAGAGGCAGGCACTACCTGGAGAAATTCACTATCTGTTTCCACCACAGGGGATCTAGAACTGATAGGAGAGAAGCTGTCACAAAGCCCACAAATTGAATGGCTACTAAGCCATCTCTCTTTTTAAAATTACCTTTACTTATTTGAGAGTGGGGAAGTGACAGAGGACAATTTGTAGATGGAGGTTTCTGATATCACCACACTTGTAGGAGTACGTTCTGTGTTTCTAGCATGTAAGTTCCAGAGGTTGAATTCAGGTCATGGCAGCAAAACCCATTACCCACTGAGCCACCACACAAACTGTTCATCAAGCCATCTCTAGACCCTTTTCTACCACAAGGACAAATCTAACTATGTAAATAGGTCATTTCCACTGAAGAGGGCTGGAAGTTCAAAAAAAATCACTGATTACCTCTACCACAGGTTCATTCTGCTATCATCAAAATGTCAGAACCTGGAGATAGCTCAGCTGCTGTGGTGCTTGCCACAGATGCTTGAAGGACGTGTTCAAGGCTCTGCACCAAAAGCCAAGCATGGTGGCAGGCATGTATAATCCCAGTATGGTTCCAGGGATTCACTGGCCAGCTTGCTCAGTCAAATCAGGGCAACTGGGTCTCAGTGGGAGATCCTGTGTCAACAAACAAAGTGAGCTGCTCCATAGACATACCCTCAGCTGACATACTTGTTCACACGTACTTGCACATGTACTTATGAACAGCACTCACATACAAATTAAAAATAAAAGCATAAGGTTAAGGATCATTCACTCTGAGAATTCACTCAGAATCTCTTAACTGGATATCGATTTTTGTTTAGTTTTGTTTTTTTCAAGACAGGGCTCCTCTGTGTAGCTCTGACTATCCTGGAACTCACTCTGTAGACCAGACTGGTCTTGAACTTACAGAGATCCACCAGCCTCTACCTCCCCCCCCCCACCCCCCAAGTAATGGGATTAAAGGCAAGTGCCTACCACTTCCCAGTTTCAAAGGAATGTTTCTTATCTCCCTGCTGGGAGGGAAGCAGTTGGGCAGCATTTATGTTTGAGATAGACTGTAAACCATTTGTTCCCAGACAGAGAAAAGTCACGGTAGAGACTCCAGAGGAAGAGAGAAAAAAACATCCCCAGTGTGGAATAGGGACAGAATCTGGAGCCATCACAGATGAGAACTTGTGGACTCCAGACTCCTGGCACAGAACTTGAAACTTCCAGAGTCAGGGGAGTGGTCAGCTGCAAAGCATGAGAAGGAGGCTGGGCATCAAGCCAGGAGGACATCCTAGCAGCCAGTGGGGAAGAGCAAGTGGAGCCAAAGCAGCTACAAAAGCCAAGGAAGGCGGAGCTCTCAGGAATGATTGACATTTGCTGCTTCAAAGGCTCCTGGGACAGCCCCAGTGTGGACCTGGTGCTTCTCCTGTGGATCGACAGCCAGCCAAAGAGACTCCAGGCTGACCATGGCCACCAACCCCAAGGAAGGAGTCAAGACTAAGAACAACGATTATATCACTTTGAAGGTGACAGACAGGATGCAGTTTACTGTGGTGCGGTTTACGATTAAGAGACAGGCACCACTTAGCAGCCAACGAAAGCCTGTTGTGGACGACAGATCTGTCAGTGAGGCAGATCAGAGTCTGGTCTGATGGGCAACCGATCAGTGAAACAGATGCCTGCTCAGCTGGAAATGGAGGGTGAAGATATGACAGAAGCATTCCAGCAGCAGACAGAAGTGTCTGCTAAACGAGGAGCCTGCTGCTTTACTCCAGAATGTTATAGACCAAGAACTCATTCTCTACTAGAAAGATGCAGTTTGGCTCCTGCACGTACTACCCTACTGCCGTTTTCTCTGCTCCTTCATTTCCCCATCCCCAACCCTTTATGGGATATAAAGCAACTGGTGTGTGTACACAAGCATGTTAAGCTTTCTTCCTTTTCTTCTTAAGATAAATGGCCAATGCTCTGTTTTAGTTGACATCGGGTGGTCTGGGGGACAGCTTTTTCTGTGAAAATATTCCCCCCTTTCCATTAGTGGCACAATCACTGAGCTCTTGTTCTTATAAGTTGTTTTGTTCTTGTTTTAACAAAGGAGCCCGACAACATAAAACTAACTACTTGAATACCTCGTTCAGTTGGGTAATTTTAATGTTTTTCATTTATCATTCATTATAAAACCAAGGACAACTCTACAATGTTTTTGTGTGTAGATGTGACAATGAGAATTTGTCTTTAAGTAGGGGTAAATTACTCTTGAAAAAAATGATCTTAGGTAATTTATCTCTCAAACAGAGCATCTTGTTGTTTAAATAAACTTCTATTTTAGATTGAAAAATATGAATAATAGTAATTGACATTCTCTACAAAACGAGTTCTGTGGTAGCCAACACTGTGTAACAGAGACACTCTGTCTTCAAAAACTCAAAATAAATAAATAATTGACATTTTATATCTCAACATCAATGAGAAGGCTTCGAGCCAAAGTTCATACAATTTTAAAAACAAAGTCATGACTTTTTTATGCCAAAATATTGTAGAGAATTTTATATCTCCTCAGTTTTGTCCATATTCTTTAGTTCCAGACCTAAGGAAATCTCTTGTGGCTTACATGTATAACTTAATAAGCTGCTACTCTGGGGTGAATATATAGTCTTAACTCTCTTCAAGTAACCTTATTTCTATAGGTATAGTTCAGAAACAAGTCACTTTGCTCCCCTGTGACAACCAAAATCTTGTCAATCATGATGTTATTTTCTAATGCTCAAAGACAGAATTAAACACATTAATAGGGACCAAGACCACCAAGATGATTTCAGGCAAGGAGGCATTAGACATGGCTCTGTGTTCAGTGAGTTGGTCAGGATTCCACAGCAGAAAATATGCAGCAGGAACAGTTGCTTCATCCCATACTTCATCCTTTGCTTTCAGCAGCCATAAAAGACTGGGTAAGCTCACTGGATTTCTCTTCAAATCCTTCCCTTCCTGCTGAAGCCCAGACCAGTAGAGAAAGACCAGAGTTACTCCCAAAATGCATTGCTCAAATACCTTCCCTCCAGCTCAGCCTGACTTCATTTCCCCACATAGTCTCATCAGATAAACCTTTCTAAATTATAGCCTTGGCTAGTTTATTCCATGACCCCATCAAAAGCTCTTAACCTCCTCCCATCTGATTCACAAGATGTTTAAGAAGGTACCTGGAAGTTGAGAGGGGGAAGCTTCAGGCAGTGAAGCAG
This sequence comes from Cricetulus griseus, assembly GCF_003668045.3. Taxonomy (NCBI): domain Eukaryota; kingdom Metazoa; phylum Chordata; class Mammalia; order Rodentia; family Cricetidae; genus Cricetulus; species Cricetulus griseus. The sequence continues at coordinate 165,255,048 of NW_023276807.1, forward strand.
TTTTGCCCTCGTGCATTGACAGTCCTCAGAGATGCACGCATTTCTCAAGTCACTATAAGGCACAATTTAATTGTTCTAATTAAAGTCAAGATGAACAGTTTATGGATGGAGTTGTTTGTTTTCTGTGTTGATGCCTATTGCTTAGAAAATAGTCCAAATCAACTGTTTGTCCACAGCTGCGCTTTAGAAACCGGCTGCATCAAACTCCTCCTATCCCTTTCCACATTCTAACATACCCTCCATCCCTGCCAAATTAACCTGATTAGCCTGAAAGCACTTTGCGGTTTCCACCCCCTTATCCTTCCTAATGCCAACTACTTTGAGTAAATCATTACCCCAGTCCTGCCCAAATGCCTGTTCGCTTACCTATTGCCTTTTCTTTAAAAACCCTCCCCTAGGAAGCAGTGTGTTGATCATCCCTCTCCTCAGCTGAGTCACTCACCACTCTTTTCTCAATCTACCTTAACCCCCATTATGCACTTGCCCCCATGAAATTACTTAGCATCCTCACTCTCTCCTCACACCCTCACCCCCTGGCTTGGTCCTCACTGCGAGTATCCACAGCACTGTGCCTTGTTCTCCCTCTCCAATTCTACCTTTAGTGACTGAGCAATTGGAAGAGCTCAGTCTCCCTCCTCTCTTTTAATCATTTCCCTTTAACTCAGCCTGTGGAATTACCTTGTACGGGTCCAGGAAGACTCAGCATGATTTGGCTATTACTACTTTAAAAAGTTAAGCAAGATACTATGCTATGAGATTAGTGATCCTTGAAAGAGGTTTTGCTAAGTGAAATGAGCTCTACAAAAAAGGAAAAGGTTTGCTGGAATTCCATTTATAGTTAGTCAGGGGTGGAGAAAGTATAACAGTGGTCACCTGAGGCTGCTGGGGAGGTGAATGGGGAGTTGTTTAATGGGGAGAGTTCGCCTCAGGAAGACAACAGAGTTCTGGAAACAGATAGTGACCAAGATGGCACAATAAATGTGCTTAATGCTACCAAACTGTGTACATACACATGATTGGAGCAGCAAACTTTATTATGAGTATTTTATCACAAAACAAATGTAAATGAATGATTCAAAAAATACAAAACAGAGAGTTTGAGGCAAAGCTAACGTGATGATCTCCATGAACATGTGTCTTTTCTTAGACACCTCACAAGTGGGCTAAATCCTCTCCTGTAATTTCCCTACCCTGAGTATTTGCTCTACATGTACCTTTGTTCTTTCTCTGTTCTTGGCTCCTGTTTATTCTAAGCTGCTCTGTGGCCTGGCTGTGAATGCTCCTTTAAAATCAAGTATTTAAGCAGTTGGGAGCCAAGAGTTGCTAAACAAACATATTTCACCAAAGTATTGCTTCCTACTGACAGGCCTGCTGTTTGATTTTCCCACCTCTGTGAACTTCATTCCCCGTACACTCAAGCTGATGTTCTCTCTGGGTAGAGAGCTTGTTCCACCTTTGGGAGCTATGGAAACAAATCTTCCCCATAATCTGTCCTTGTGTCACAGAGACACTATCAGGCCACTTGGAAGCACAGGCCCTTGGTATCTACAAAGGTAGAGCCCTAATGCCTCCCTAGGGATCCTGTTGCCATGACCACTGGATTTATTTACCATGTAGCTCCCAAGGCTCTTCATTGTTATTCCTCTTTGCAATTGAACAATGTTTCCTTTGTTACCTGACTTAATGCACAGACACTGGCATATCTTCCCAGTCCCTGCAGTAACTTTCACTGTGTGTCCCATACTTGTTTAGATAAAATCAATCATTAAGGTATGATTTATTAGGAATCATACTATCATTACCAATGGGGAGGAGGAGGCTTAGTTTTTAAATTGACCAGAAAACCTCTTTAAACACATTTGTATCACTTTTCCTTCTGTTTACCTGAGTTCTAACAAACTTATGTATACTGTCATGAGAATGCACTGAGTCCCATGGAGACATCATGTACTACACCTTTGATCACGCCTGCTCACTTTAATGAAAATGTCCACAATGATATCTTCTGGGCACCATTCTTTAGTCCTATGATTCACAAATAACCTCAGCTGGGTACTGAGCCATGAAACTCCTAGACTTTGCCTCGTACTATTGATCACGGTTGTGAAAATGGAGTGAGCACCACCTGCCCAAATCTCCCCAGACTGAAATCCATTGTGACAGCTCATTGGAATGTCATCATCCAATGAAAGGAAATGCATTATGCATTATTGCATTATGATAACTCATTGGAATGTCATTGTTCAGTGAAAGGAAATGGTGGGGTTTCCTTAGAGAAACTTCTCTGAGCTGGGACAGGATGGATCTAATATGAACCCAGTGCTTCCTGTGGCATCAAAAAGCTTAGTCTTGGTGGGGGAAGGTGGGGGTGTAGAGAGATGGCTCAGTGGTTAAGAGCACTGGCTGCTCTTCCAGAGGTCCTGAGTTCAATTCCCAGCAACCACCTGGTGACTCACAACCATCTGTAATAGGATCTGGTGCCCTCTTCTGATGTACAAGCATACATGGAAGCAGAACACTGTGTACATAATAAATAAATAGATCTAAAAAAAAAAAAAGCATAGCCAAGTGTGAACACATCAGAGGAGCACAGAATTCAGCCTGAAAGGGGTTCCAGTGGCCAAGGCTGGGTTAATTAAAGCAGTAACAGAAGCAACTGAACACTGGATTATCACCCAGCATTTACGTAATTACCCATGAGCTCATACTGTTGTAAATAAACAGGGAAGGAAAGAAAGAAGGTGAATTCCACTTAGTAAATCTTACTCTTCCAGGAGGATAAAAGCTAATTCCCCACACGCTCTTCCCACTTCAGTATGAACTAGGGATAGTGGCCTGTTTCCAAAGAATGTAATTTGTAAAAAGAAACGTTGGGACTTCACAACGAAGAAATCTGGCAAGCAACAGGGGAGGTTTACATCACCACACAAACATACTGGGCACCTATGCTCCTGAAGGGCTGCGAGAGGAGGTGCTTCGTGCTTCTTTCTAGAACTTTCTAATCACAAGAAAAAGATCTGGTATCCCCAGATCAGGGCCTTTTTCTACCAAAGACCTACCCAGCTCAACGCATAACATCCAAGTCATAGAAACCAGGACAGACTCACAGATATGACAGCTTTGCATAATGCCATGTCCCAGCTTGGGTCGTGGGACAGGGCATTGCTGAAAAAAAAAAAAAAAGTGAAATCTAGAATCTGAAATTTAGTTATTAGTGATGTTCCAGAGTCAGCTCCTGGGTTGTTTGTTCAAGTTATGTTGTGTTGTTTGAACACTTAAAGATTGTGAATCCAGAGATCCCTGACAAAAGGAAAGTGTTCTACTCTAAGCTGTACCCTTGGAAACCTAGACTAGACAGATACACACTGGCCTCTGAAGACTCTGTCCTCTGAGAATTGTCATGGGGCAGTGTGGGAGCTCTACTACTGTCACAATCTTTCTGTGAGTCTGAAGTAATTCAAAGTTGGGGTTATTTTTGGGTTTTGGGGAGCTTTTTTGTTTGCTTGTTTTATTTTGGTTTTTCGAGATAGGGTTTCTCTGTGGCTTTGGAGACTATCCTGGAACTAGCTCTTGTAGACCAGACCAACCTTGAACTCACAGAGATCTGCCTGCCTCTGCCTCCCGAGTGCTGGGATTAAAGGCATGTGCCACCAACGCCCAGCTAATTCAAAGTTTTTAAAAAATGATTTTTAAGAAACTATTTCACACCATCACCAGTTAATGTGAGAAGCAAAAGATGGCTCTACTTCTACTTTTCTACAATGGAATTTATAGACCCAAACCAGATTCCTATCCACACGAATATGGTGGTCCATGCTCTTCAAGACTGAGGTGTAGCTTGGTGTTAAAGCTTATGACTAGCGTGCACAGAGCTTCAGGTTCTACCTGTTACGGTGAAAGTTCCACCCAAGCCTATCTCTCTCCAAACCCAGCTGCATCTCAGAAAGCCTGCCAAATGGTGGCCCCCTCCCCCAGAAATCCTCAAGACCACTCCCACAGGGTATTTAAACTCACCCAGAAACTAGACTTGTGGTTTTCCGGTCTCTCTTTCCTTTCTCCTCCCTGGGGGGCTGGAAGGCCATCAGGGAGCATTGTATCCATTAAACATGGGCTTTTTTTTTCTAATTCTGTTTGATTTGGTCTGATTTGGATTGTTGCATCGGCCGGAGAGGCTTATCAAGGAAGGCCATCAGGGAGCATTGTATCCATTAAACATGGGCTTTTTTTTCTAATTCTGTTTGATTTGGTCTGATTTGGATTGTTGCATCGGCCGGAGAGGCTTATCAAGGTGTAGAAATTTTTCAGTGCCCACAACAACAGTGGCGTCCTCTCATGATGGGAGCTTTAGGCCCTTATTTACTAGAGCTTCCTGGATAAGTTGAGATGGAAAGACACTTGAAATTTACTTTTAAGGATGGCCATCAGAGTCTTGTGCCAAAGCCAGCAAGTACCAGAAGAGTTTGTTTGCTTTTTTCTTTTTTAATCCTAATGTTTACTAGAAAATAGCACTTACAGGCTGGAGAGATGGCTCAGGGGTTAAGAGCCCTGACTGTTCTTCCAGAGGTCCTGAGTTCAATTCCAAGCAACCACATGGTAGGTCACAACCATCTGAAATGGGATCTGGTGCCCTCTTTTGGCTTGCACTATATACATGATAAATAAATAAATCTTTTAAAAAGAAAAGAAGGAAGGAAGGAAGGAAGGAAGGAAGGAAGGAAGGAAGGAAGGGAGAAGAAAATAGCACTAGCAAAAAAGACAGACCAAAAAAAAAAAAAAAAAAAAAAAGGAGGCAAGGAAGGACTAGCTAGCTAATTCATGTTTGAATACTCTAGCAACTGATTTAAAATTATCAACTCAAACAAACACACAGTAAGTTAACAGTTCCTTCTTATAAACAATATATTGGCCATGTGGTGGTACTTGGGAGGCAGAGGCAGGCAGATCTCCATGAGTTCAAGGCCAGCCTGGTCTATACAGAGTGATCCTGTCTCAAAAAAGAATATATATATATTCTTTTAAATATATATATTCTTTTAAATATATATATATATATTTTTCAAAAAACATTGAAATGAAGGCACATTTTATGCTAGGAGATTTCTGAAGCCCTATATACTCTTTTGCTTTGTTAGTAACACAATTAATTATCCAAGGAAATTAATGCAAACAAGCGGAGCTCTTGGTGTTTGATTACAAATTACCAATGTTGAAATTTCAGGATTTTGCTTGTCTGCTACAACAAAGTGAGAGATACTTGACAACATTTTACTAAATGTGCTAGAGACAGTCCTGTAAGATCTCCTCACTCACTACTCTCTCAGAGGGAAAGGAGGACCCAAGAGAATAGTGAGACGTGCCCACGCAGTTCACAGTGACTCTAGTTATGCAGTAAGAAAGAGATGCAAGAATGTTGTATTTGTTCTTGTTCCCAGAGATGGAAGGTTTTTCATTTTTATTTTTTATTACTATCATTATTATTATCAATTGAAAACCAATGCAGGAATGAAGAAATAGAGAGATAGCCTGGGTTCAAACTTAGGAAATGACAGCACCTACCAAATACCACACTGATACAAAGAAAAATAAGAGTATACACTAGGAATCTACTTAAAATCCCTGACAACAGTCAATATGCTCATGTAAGACAATGCTTTCTTTGGATGGTTTCTGTTTCCCAAGTTTAATTTCACTTGACACACTCCAAAGAAGTGGAGCCAAGGGCAAGAAAGCAGCTTTTTAGTTTATTTTTCCAGCTAGAAACAGATGCGCACATGAGAACAATCATTTCTCTGCAGCTAATGCTCTGCTGACAGGGCTCAGGCACCACTACACTCAGTCATCCTGAAGCCTCCTATTAGTGAGGACACTTTTTTATGTAACTTTAGACACTCGAAAGTTGAAAATTACATGCGGTCTTCTTAAAAAGAAAACTCAACCTCATTAAAATCAAGGTTTTCTTACCTATAAATGAATCAAAAAACAAATTTGCTTTCTTTTTCTTGGTTTATCTTTCTGCCATTTGATTCAAAAATGAAATTGATGTCTATTTCAATATTGTATATTATCATTGAGAGACTCTGACAGAACAGTAAGCACTCTTAGCCACTGACCCATCTCTCCAGCTCCTTTGTGGTCCTATTTTACTACTTGATTTTTACCACTCACTCTCTCAGAAAGAGAGAGTTCTAGAATGTCTTCTAAACATTGGATGGTTCAGGCCAGTGAGATGACTCAGCAGGGAAAGAGCTTGCTGTCAAGTCTGGTGGACTAAATTCCATCTCAGAGCACACATGGTAGGAGGGAGCCCACTCTTACAAATTGTCCTCTGATCATCTCACCCACAAGCCATGGAGAATGCCTGTACATGTGAGCACACACACAGAGAGAACAAATAATGAGTAAATGTGTTCACACAATGTCATCTTCTTGCACTCCAGATTCACTGGGGACACACCCCTTCCTTTGCACTTTAGGATAACCAGTTAACCCAGCAGCACTTACAGAGCATCATCCTCTCCATCAGGGCAACTTGTCATAAGAGCAACCCCACAGCATCCAGTTATTATAACTTTATCATTGATCTAAAACATTTGCTTGGTAAGACTCCTAGGTTTTGGTCTTTTCTTCAAATATATATATATATATACTTTTGTTTTATGAGTATTGGTGTTTTGCCTGCAGATAAATCCATGTGAGTATCAGGTCCCCGAGTTATAGACAGCTGTTAGCTGCCATGTGGGTGCTGAGATTTGAACCCAGGTCCTTTGGGAGAGCAGTCATTGCCCATAACTGCTGAGCCATCTTTCCAGCCCCTCAAATATATATTGGTTTTTCAAGACAGCATTTCTAGGTTTTGCTTTGGAAGCTGTCCTGGAACTCGCTTTGTAGACCAGGCTGGCCTCAAACTCACAGAGATCTGCCTGCCTCTGCCTCGAAAGTGCTGGTATTAAAGGCATGTGCCACCAATGCCAGGCTCAAATATATATTTTTAAGCCTTTTCTCTTCCACATAAATTTTAGAAGAAACTTTTAAGATTTTATTTGTTTGTTTTCCAAGACAGGGTTTCTCTGTTTAATAGCTATGGCTGTCCTGGAACTCGATCTGGAGACCCAGGCTGGCCTAGAACTTAAGAGATCTGCCTCCTGAGTGCTGGGGGTAAGGGTCTTCCCCACCATGCCTGGCTTGAAACTAGAAGACTGGAGCATGGAGTACAGGAAATAGTTGTGGAGTAAAATAATATGACAAGGTAAATTAAATGCCTGGAAAGAAGGAAGAAGGAAAACTCCCTTCTTTGGTTTAGGAAATCACCTGGGAAGAGAAGGAAAAAAGCCAGAAGTAGGAAAAGTCCCTGGGGGGCTGCCCTTCTCTGTCCCCTCCCTGCTTTAAAGGCTCTGACACACTCTTTAAATATAAGTGTCATGGTATGGGGGGAAAAGTATTTGTTAAGGTTTTTTGTTTTTTGGGTTTTTTTGCTTTAAACCTTCCTCCACAAAATTAGGAAGAATTTCAGAATACCCGAAGATCTAATACTATAGACTCAGAATGCCTTTGGTTAACTGTTAACTTAGCCATAAGCTGTGAACCAGGGCTAAAGAGATGGGGCTAGTGACACACACACACACACACACACACACACACACACACACACACACACACACACACACAGAGTCATTGAAATGGGTGGGTGTGCAAAGGAGCTGGGAATAACAGCCAGCTTGCTATGGAGGAATGCGGAAGATGGGAAGGACACTAGCTAATGCCATGTGTGACTGGTTCTTGGCAGCAGGAAGAGGCCATCAAAACTGTAGTGATCGCTCTGCTAAGCACAGAACAAACCCATAGGCAAGCCCATGGAAGGCAATACTTTACCATCTTAGGAGACCAGAAACCCCTCCCTAATGTTAGGGTACTGGAATAGTGGGAGGTCAGGAACTGGGAAAGACCTTAAGAGGGAGTTTGGGCTTTGAGTACAACCTCTGGCACTTGGGACATAAGGGCTTCAGTTACATGGGCATTTGCAGTTACTCTGCACATGCAGTGAGTTTCAAGAGGACATCTGTTCACTCCTAAGGTAGATGCAGCACTGCCCTATCCTGAAGAAAGCAGCTGGAGTCCCTGAAGCTTCCGGACTCCCTGAAAGTTCCATTTTCCCAAGGTCGGGTGTTTCATCCCAGGGTCTGCCAAGAAATTGCTTTCCTCTGAAAATCTGAAACTGGGTCAGTTACTGAGCTTTGAACAAAGCCCGGCTGATACAAAATATATAACCCGATTAACACTGGCATATATATACACACACATACCAGACACACACACGAGAAAGAGGAGAGAGAGAGAGAGAGAGAGAGAGAGAGAGAGAGAGAGAGAGAGAGAACATTAACAGTAAACACGTGTAGGAAATAAGATTGCAAAACACTGTTACTTTGTATTATGTTTTGAAATTTTCTCTCCTCCCCACTTCTTTCCAGTGTTGAGGATCAAACCCAGGGCTTCACACTGGTAGACAAGTGCTGGACCACTGACCACACCCCAGCCTATGTTTCAAAGTTTTCTATTCTTCATAGGAGCCTAAATTATATATTTGGAAAAGGATATATAGAAAAATAATGTTTGAGGGCACGTTACCTCAAAATAATATGCCACAGGACTTTGTCTTTTGCGTTTAGTAAGTGGTGGCCAGGCTGAGGACGTAAGACCCCCTAACTCTGACAAGGGCAGGCTGTGTGGCCTTCTACAAATCTCTTGGCCTCTCTGAACCTTGTTTCTTCATCTGTGAAATAAAAAGCTAAATTCCCCCATGATATCACCAACTGTAGCCACACCCTAGCTCAGATTCCACCTCTCAACATTTCTCAGATACACACATGACTGGACATGCTCCAGTTATCCCAGCAGAATTCTTAACTCCAGAAAATGTTCAAACAAACATGACAGGTGCTGCTTGCTTTGCTTCTGAGCAATATTTAACATCACTTTGATGTTTTCCATCTTGCTTTCAAACCGTCTCTATGAAAAGGAACACAATACAACCCAGCACTGCTTGACACCAAAAAGAAAGCAGAACCAACAGAGAACAATGCCCTCTGGAGCAATAGCTCAGCCAGTGATGTAGGGACAGTACCCCAGCAGCAAGGAACAGGAAGAAGAAAGATCCTTCATACTTTATTCAACAGGGACTTGTGGCTTAAAAACAAAACTTTATCCACAGCAGTGGGAGGTGAAATGGAGGTTAGGACTCAATGATAGAGCATTTACCCAGGATGCATCAAGCGCTCGCTTCAACCCCAGCACCTCAGAGAGAGAAGGTTCCTGAAGGATCCAGTAGCCAAGCCCAGGAGGCACTTCGGAGGAGGCAAGGCGTGGCATCCCCAACAAGTACTGTCTGTTGTGGTGGGTACCACTGAAAGCTGGGGAAGCTGATACACACAGAAGGGATACAGCAGGGCTACTAGTGACTAAACAAGTGACATTTACATCTGTTTATCCATGATCTCATCAGAGTCATTTCCCAGATACATTTCTCTTTCTTTTCTATTCTTGTATCCACTCCTTGCTACTTCCTCTGGGAACTGTGGACTCTCCCAGTAATCCATGTCTGGAGTTTTCTCCTGACTTCTTAAATACAAACTCCCCATATATCAGAGGGATGTGCCATGTGGAACTCAAGCTCACATCTGAAGAGACACCTAACTCATCATCTAAAGAAAACAGAAACTCTCACTGCTTTCAGTCCGTGTTGTGAAAAATCCGAGGCCACTTACTCTGTTTTCTCTGATTTCCAGTAAGGGGAAAATAGAAGGGGAATGAACTGGGTAATTCAATTCTAACAAAACTGGGTTCTTTAAACACCAGAAAAAAGGAGAGAGAGAGAGAGAGAGAGAGAGAGAGAGAGAGAACTAAAATTAAAATTTGAACATACCAAAAAAAAAAAAAAGATACAATTAAGAACACTGGTAACCTTGGCAAGCACACTAAGGGGAGTGAAGGGACTCGACTGTGTGGGAGTCAAGTCCAGGCCAAAGAAAACAGGAACACAGGCTGCAAGATGAGATCTGAAGAGACCAAGTGAGTCACCAGTGAATGGGAAATCAGAACAGAACCCAAGAAATAGCCATGCCACCAAAAATAAATAATAATTAATTTTTAAAAAATATGAGAGAAAAAAAAACAACAAAAACCTGAGAATAGAAGCTAGGACATCTGAAGAAGAAAACAAAGAGGTCCCTTCCACAGAACTGCAGGAAACCCCTCAGCAGACATGTCATGGAAGGTAAGACTGTTAGGCAAAGAGAGATTGAGATTTGGCTCCTTGCCCATTTAATGCTAATGGAGAGAAGATGGAGATATTGGGGGGAGGGAGCACAGGGATGGGGGAAGGGTAGAGATTGAGGACTTTGCTGAAGAACCTCAGAAGGGTTTGTCCACAAGAAAGTAAACCATTATTCTCAATCCAATAGAGTGTGCTCTGTCTTTCTGGTGTTCTGGGTTTTGAACCCTGAGCAGCAAAAAGTTTTCTAATATGAAGTAGGGAATCAGGAGGTGACCCAGGAAAAATAAAGGTCCCCCATATTTTAAACAAAGCAGCTGATGGTGGCTTTGGTGGCCCTGAGGGGAACGGAAACTTTTCCTGATCACAGGCTGTGTTGCAGTCACTGCCCATAGCTATCCTCACCAGAAATACCGCGTCTTTCCAGTTGCTTCAAGCCATTAATGTCATTTTAGTTCAGTGACTCCAAGGGTCACCTGTTTTCATGCTCTACTTTCAAATCTTTTGCCATGATTAATAAAACTCAGCAAAACTACTTTGAGATGGGTGTACTGTGGTGACTTTTTAAAAAATGGTCATTTATATTCTGGTGCCCTTGGAGACTTCTGGGAGTGGGTCTATCTGATAAGCTTGGGAGACAATGGTTCCCTTGAACTGTTGAGAGGAAGTTGTTCTGACCCAATTGCTTCCTGTGAACAGAGAACTTTTCCTGACAAAGCAGCTTCATAGTTACAGACACAAGCCCAAGACATCCGCCCTCCTTCCCAAACCAAAAAAAAAAAAAAAATGGAGAGTGGTTGAGGAGGAGGAGAGGTCGTGGCACAACTTCCCCCATTTCAAGAGTCAGTGTCTTTAAGCTTGCTTCCTGGGCAGTTTGAAAAGGAAGAGAAAAGGCCAGGAACGGGAAACAAGCAAACAAAGGATGACCAGGACGCTGAGTATTGGGTTGGTTTTCCGTTGTTGTTGTTGTTGTATCGTGAAAAAGACATTGGTTAGAGGGAGAACCACAAAGTGTTACCAGGCCTATGTATGTGTCCTAATACAGATAGAACACGTGATGTGCAGGAATTCATTAATCTGAACACTTCTGCTGTGCTGAAGATGGAAGGGGACAGTCGGGTGGGCTGGAGCATGCTGTGGGGCAAGCGGCCTACCACTGAGCTGCATGGGCAGACCACCTATATCAGATAAAAGGGCCAAGTTCTGAGGATAAGTGTGTGGAAAGATAGGGCCCTGTCCCCATCCTGTCAGTACTTTCTCTACCCTGCCCTTCCTATAGAGGGGCTGTCTGGTGAGAACAGAGGGCACTTTAACTACAGTCTCTGAAATCTCACACATGGTGTGAAATCTTTCCCATGGTGACCAGGGCCTGTCCTAGTTAGGGTTACTATTGCTGTGATGAAACAGCATGACCAAAAGTAAGATGGGGAGGAAAAGAGTTTACTTAGTTTACACTTCCTCATCAATAGAAGAGCAGCTGGAGCTCTTAATCACTGACCCAACTTTCCAGCCCTCTTTTTTTTTTTTTTTAATATTTTGTTTTGTTTTTCTCTTTTCTTTTTCTTTTTTGTTTGTTTGTTTTGCTTTTTTGAGACAAAGTCTCACTATGTAGCTCTGGCTGTCCTAGAACTCACTATGCAGACCAGGCTGGCTTCAAACTCATAGAGATATGCCCGCCTGCTTGCATAATGAGGTAGCTACAGGGATGGAGACTCACACACACACAGCGAAGAGACAGGTAGACACTACAGATCCAGACAGAGTAAAATGCAGATATTGGCCTGGTACTAACTACTTAAAGGCAGCTACAAAGGAGAGACATTTATTTTCAGGTTGCTACTATTTTAGATATGTGCCACTCAAAATCAAGTGTTACCTGTTACTAATCCAAAACTTGTTACAAAGTAAGCTGGTTCAACCTCAGAAGCAGGCAGTGTGCAGGTCTGCTTGATAAAAGCAATTGGGATTCTTCCTTAAGGGTGGAAAGTAGAAGCCCTTCTTTCATATTGCAAAACATTTAGAGCTTTTCAGGCAGGCCACCAGCTAACAAAGAGAACAGGCTTGAGAAATGGGTGGGGAAGAATCAGAGTCCGGGTACTCAGTGGCCACGGCTGAATCCTTACAAGTTGGAGGTAGTCAGACTTTAAGCAAAGACTGAAAGCCTTCATATGTATGGAGAGTGACTTGTGCCAAACAGCTTATAATAAAAGAAAACGAAGACCTGACACAGTAGAGACTCTCTGGAGTTAGCGGCCAAGCTTTCTGTCCCCCCACCAGAAGCCACTGGAAATGTCTCAGATAACAGCATCTTAGCTGGTGTAAGACCTGCCTTCCCCAAACCAGCAGGGGTCAGGTGTAAGACTTCCTCAACCACCAGCGATCTGCTTCAGTTGCTTTCAGGACCGGCAAAAGGCTGAATATGGACAGGAGTAGAACCCAGTGTACCAGAGAGTCTATATACTGTATGCTATTGTGTTGTCTTTAAGTTATTTGATTGCTAAGAAAGGAATAACAGCTGCTAAAAGACATTTGTGGCCCAGGTGATCCAACATCCAAAACAGCTGAAATGATGCAGCCTCAGACTACTACAGCCAGGATTTGGACAGGTTTCTGGGTTTTCTTGGGATCCCCATGGTACTGACAACACCGCCCCCCCCAACAGCAGGAAGCAGTTTGGAGAGAATGACACCCAAATTCCCAAATATTTATAAATTCCCAATTGTTTATAAATGTTTGTTTTCATCTAAATGGAGTTGATTATAATGGTTAATGAACACAGTCAATCTCTTTCTAAATAAAAGAAAGAGAATATGATATAGAAATATATACTTTGCATTGGTATGGATTTTAATTTATTGATACAAATTTAAGGTCAATTTTGTTATATGTATATTTCTCCTCTTGTTTAGGTATTGTGTTTATACAGCTCATTTAAAAGTGTAATCTATAATTAAATACAGATCATAGATAGTCACCTATAATAATCAAAATGCATGGTTATATTAGTTAGGTTTTCTAGATATACAGAGATATATTTCAAATGGATAGGCATTCTTCAAAACCTTTTAAAGACCTACAGAATATGCCATTTAAAACGGTTTATCAAGGTTTTTTCATGACAATGAGACACAACTACTCCTGGCAACATCAGAGAGGAAGACGGACATTGAAGAAACTCCTTATGGAGTTTGCCTTCAACATGGCAGAACTAGTCATTTGGGCAAGAAACTGCTCTTGACTGGACTGAGCAGGACCCACAGGACCCACAGGAAAGTGACTGCTGAATTTGCCAAAACAAGATGGGACATTCCTTCAGGGTTCCTGCTTCATAGAAGAGTCTGTCAGACATTCTGCTGGACAGAGAAAAATGACTGAGAAACTGCCAATATAGGCACGATAGTTTCAAATTTTCTGCTTCGCTGAGAAGTCTGTCACTCTAGGCCTGTAGGCTGACAATGAATGCCCCAACATTACAGAAAAACTTTGGGTGACTGTCCAGGCAGTGAAATGTCTCTGTCAATTCTAGAGTTTATATATTATACTTCTGAGGTTTTTGATAGAGTTGAAAACAGAGAGTTGTGGTTATGGTTTTCCTTAGTTATGATAAAAGATAAGTTACACATAAAAGTTTAGACTCACAAAGATAGGGTAGATGATAGAATATTTTCTTTAAATTTTGACAAGTGTTAATAGACTAAATATTATTAACTACAGTTCTTGCTTGATAACTGTTTTGTTATATATACAATTTTACTATATTAAAGTTAAAACCTTTCTTTTTAGACAGAAAGGAGACAATTAGGGTGTTCTTCTGTATATATGTTTCTGTTATTGGCTCAAAATAAAACACTGTTTGGCCAGTAGCCAAGCAGGACGTATAGGCGGGGCTACCAGACTAGGAGAATGGGGGGTAGAGTTAAGAGAGGGAAGCCGCCAGAGGAGACGCCATGCAGCCGAGGAAGGAGTTTCAGGTTCAGACCCTTCTCTGGTAAGATAAAGCCACGTGGAAATACTTAGATTAATAGAAATGGGTTAATAATTAAGACAGAGATAGCCAATAAGAAACCTGAGCTATGGGTCAAGCAGTTTAATAATTAAAAAAAGAACCCAGTGTATCAATGTAGTCCAATGTTTGTGTGAAAACGTGAGTCTATACAAGCATTGTGGCTGTCATGACTTTCCTACCAAATAACCAACTGCAAACACACTGGTTGTCTTAAATTGTTGCAATTTATTAGCAATGAATTTCCACAAGTATTTCTAGACAAGTAATGCAGAATCAGTGGGAAGAAATGAAACAGAACATTTACCAATACCTACTTCAGTTGTGATCTTGGAAGATATAGGCAAGGAAGAATCTTCCAGAAGCTAAGGATAAGGACTACATGGTTAGGAGCAAGGGCAGCCCTCCAAGGAAGCAGAAGTATGGCTTCTAGTGGGAGCTGGGTGAGGAGCTAGAGGCTGTCCAACAAGGTGCTCTCCTTGCGTGTTTGTGCTCCTTAGAGGGAGCATCAACCATTCTCCCTTTTCCAGAGAGACATTTCTGTTTCAGTTCCCCTGTTCCTATGCTACTGTAGTATGGGAAAGGGAAGAAGAAGACTTCCATAACTCTGGGTCACTAGACAAAGGGAAACCAAGTTTGAACTGAGTGGAGAAGACCTGAGAAGACCATCACTTAAAGCCTAGACAGTGAAATTATCTGACTGGGACTCTGGGGTTATTCCTCAGAGAGATGGCAGCAGACATAAGTTTATTGGGAGATTATACAGGAAAGGTGGTCCGAGAAGCAGACTCTGACAAAAACAAAAAACAAAAAACAAACAAAAAAAAATGTGGTTTTACTCAGGAGGTTGCACAAGCCACAGAATTTTTGCTTGTGTCTTTATTTTTCAGATTGTAATTGGAATATATTCCCCACCCCCACTTCCTCCCTCCAGACCTTCCATGTGGCCCTCCCTACTCTCCTTCAAATTTGTGTCCTTTTTTTTTTTCATGGTTATTACACACACACACACATATATGTATATATTATATATATATATATATAATATATATATATATATATAATTTGTATATACATCCCTAAACATAACCTGTTGAATCCTTATAATGCTACATATTTGTATGTTTTCAGGACTGACCATTTGGCGTTGGACAACCAATTGGTGGGCTCTTCCCTGGGGAGGACATCTCTCTTGCTCCCAGCTTTCCTCAATTGCCTGAAGTTCTTTGTGTAGGATTGCACCCTCCTGGGTTTTTTCTTGTCTAGTTTGGTATGTCCATTGGTGTCATTCTTGTTCAGTTCACATCTGGGTGGTCTATACTTTACCAGTGTGCTGTCAGACACTCACAGCAAACTCCCTAACCTCTGGCTGCTACAATCTTTCTGGCCCCTCTTCCAAAATGTTCCCTGAGCCTTGGGTGTTTTGTAGATGTATCCATTAGGACTGAGATCCACCACTCTGAATTTTGACTGGTTGTGATTTTCTGTCGTGGTCTCCATTTGCTCCAAAGAGAAGGTTTCTTGATGAAAAGTGAAGAAAACACTTACCTGTGGATATAAGGGGAAATGTTTATAGGTTGTTGTAAGGGATTATGCTGGGCTAGTAAATTAGTGCTTGTAGATTCCCCTCCAATAACCATGACTCTGCTATCATCTAAATGACTCTGCTAAATCTAGTAGTTAGCTAGATTTCCAGGACAAGCAATGATTTCCCTCTTGTTGAGTGGGTCTTACATTCAGTTAGAGTCATTGGTTATCACTAAGGCATGTGTGCCTCTACTTTACCTGAAGCGTAATGTGGTCTATAGGCATCATAGCTGAGTAGGTCTGTTGTTGGCCTTCCTCCTTTGGAAACTTGCATGACATCTTCTTGTTCTATGAAAGCTAATCCTCAGGGAGGGGCATTCTGATCAGTTACAGTTCAAGGGCCTCTGAGGCCTCTGTCTGAAGTGCACAGTGTCTTCAGCAATAGGGATTTACCTTCCACTTCTAGAGGATATCTAAGTGAAAATGCAATAGGATGTATGCTCTGGGAGTCTCTTAGCCTTGGCCAACAACTCAAAAGAGGGCATCTCATGTGTGGCTGGTTTTTTGTTTTGTTTTGTCTTGTTTTTATGTTGTTTTTTTTTTGCTTGGTGGTCTTTGGCTCTAGAAGTCAGCACCATCGGATAAGATTCATTAAAACCAGTTATGTAGCCGGGAGGTGGTGACACACGCCTTTAGTCCCAGCACTCGGGAGGCAGAGGCAGGCAGATCTCTGTGAGTTCGAGACTAGCCTGGTCTACAAGAGCTAGTTCCAGGACAGCCTCCAAAGCCACAGAGAAACCCTGTCTCAAAAAACCAAAACAAAACAAAACAAAAACAGCTATGTGGCTTTATACCCTGAATTACTCACATTGTACTTTATTAAAGGCAAATAGTTAATAGTATGATTCCTGTGGCCTTTTCAGCCATCCATATTGTTACTTTACCTACCTCTCTCCTTCTACTATATTTGCCTCCTCTTCCTTCCCTAAAAGCTCCCTGCTTTCCCATTTCCCCTATCAGATCACTAGTACCCTGCTGTGCCCCCATCACCTCCTCCCACCTCCTTTTGTGTTTACCTTCCTCCTCCCTTCCTTCCTAAGGAGACCCACCTTTTCCCATTTCCATGATCAGATCTCTTGTACCCTGCTGATCTCCTCTGTCTTGCTCCCCAAACCCCCTATCCTGGCAATGATCCCGTTTTTTACTTTCCTGGTTTCTGGAGTTTCTAGAGACCATGTACTCACATCTGGAGACAAGGATCAAGGGCCTCCAATAAGAGAGAATATGCAACATTTATCTTTCTGGGTCTGGATTATCTCATGCGTTATAACCTTTTCTAGTTCCATCCATTTATCTGCAAACCTCATGATTTCATTTTTTTAATCACTGAATACTATTCAATTGTATATGCGCCATATTTTCATTATTCATTTGTCAGTTGTTGGACAGTTAGCTTGTTTCCATTTCCTAGCTATTGTGAGCAGGGCAGCAATAAACACATACAGCAAGTATGTGTTACATATGTTGTCAAGGCCTTTGGACATATGCCAAGGAGTAATGTAGCTGGGTCATATGTAGACTTATTTTTAGTTTTTTGAGAATTCCCCACACTAATTTCCACAGTGCCATAGCATCAGTTTGCAAACCCAACAACCCAACAACCGTGAGTGAGAGTCATCCCTGTCCCCATCCCCGCCCGCCCCGCCCCTTTCAGCTGTATCATCAGCTGTTTCATTGATCTTTGCCATTCTGACTGGGGTAAAATGAAATCTCAAGTGTTTTGATTTATATTTCTCTAATTTCTGGGGACCATGAGCATTTTTTTTTTGAGACATTTCTTAGCCTTTTTTTTTCTTCTTCTTTTAAGAATTCTCTATTCAGGTCCCAGGCCCATTTTTCAAATGAGACATTTGTGGCTTTTTTTTTTTTTTTTGACTTTTTGTTTTTTGAGTTCATTGTATATTCTAGATAATTAAAGCATATTCTAGATAATTAAAGCATATTCTAGATAATTAAAGCTCTGTCAGATGTATAGCTGGCAAAGACTCTCTCCCATTCTGTAGGGCTTCCTCTTTACCCAGCTGTGCAGAACTTTTTTTCTTTTCTTTTTTCTTTTTTCTTTTTTTTTTGTTGTTGTTTGTCTTTTATCGAGACAGGGTTTCTTTGTTTAGCTTTGGACTTTTTTTATTTTCTAAAGCCCCACTAGTCAATTGTCCTTAATTCTTGAGCAAATGGGAGTCCTATTCAGGATGTCCTTTCCTACACCTTTATCTTGTAGGTTACTGCCTACTGGAAGCTTGGGTGTTTCACATTTCTGATTTAGGTCTTTGATCCATTAGGAGTTAGGTTTTTTATTTGTTTGTTTTAATTTATTATATATACAGTATTCTGCCTGTATTATGCTACAGGCCAGAAGAGGGCACTAGATCTCATTGCAGGTGTTTGTGAGCCACCATGTGGTTGCTGGGAATCGAACTCAGGACCTATGGAAGAGCAGCCAATGCTCTTAACTTCTGAGCCATCTCTCCAGGCCAGGAGTTAGTTTTTATGGAGGGAGATAGACACTGGTCTAATTTCATTCTTCTGCATGTGGACATACAGTGACTTTCCAGCACCATTTATTGAAAGTGTTTTTATTTTTCAGCGTATGTTTTTGCCATCTTTGAAAACAATAAAGTTTGTTGAAATAAAAACACTAAGTGGCTAAAGTTATGTGTACTCATGTTTGGGTCTTTGATTTTGTTACATTGGTCTACACATCTATTTTTGTGTCAATACCATATTGTTTTTATTACTATGGCTCTATAATTTATCTAAGACCTAGAGTATAGTGTCGTGTCCGCGCGCCCCCTCCCCCCGCCCCGCCATTGCTCTTTTTTTCTCAGGATTGTTTTGCCTATCCAGGGTCTTTGCAATAGAATTTTTAATGTTTATCTATATTGTGGCCATCTGAAACAAAAGCTATCTTTCTCAAACTCCTTTAAATGCATTATCTTTCTACCCTGTGGTGAAGCATTGACAAGAAGAATATGGACATTTTTGGAAGTAATCTCAAGGGGACCAGACACATGTTTCTCTGTCCATATCTTCTTCATGGTAACTGGCCTGCAAACACAATGAATGGAATGGACTCACCTATTCCATACGAGAAGTCGACTTTAAGTAGAGGCCACAGGAACCTGGGTCTCTAATTCTACAGAGTGCTTTATAAATAAGTCCTAAACATCTAGACTTGACTCTTTGGGATACAGCTAATCCAAAATGAGCTGTACAAATGTGGGTGATAACATGCACATGAAAGAAATGTCCATGTATCCATTACTGTTCTCACAGTGGTGAAAAAATGGATAACAAAGCAACTCAAAGCAGGAAGTTTCGTGGCTCATAATGTATATATATATTATGGGCTGGTGTTATGAAGCAATGGTAGAATGCTAGCCTAATATGTACAAGGCCATATGTTCAGTTCTCAAACATATCCAAACACACACACACACACACACACACACACACACACACACACACACTTGGAAAAAACCTGAAAACATGAATTTGGTTGACGTGTCTATGCCTATGAGATAGCCAAGATTATACTTACTTGAAAAGATTGATCTGGACCTAGAAATTATAAGTTGGAACTGGATAGAAATTTGGGAATTACATACATAGGTTCTAGCATAGTATCTTAGTCACTGTTCTATTGCTGTGAAGAGAAACCATGACCAAGGCAACTCTTACCAAAAAAATACACTTAACTGGGGGCTTGCTTACAGTTTTAGAGGATTAGTCCATTATCATCATGGTGGGAAGCAGTCAGGTATGGTGCTGGAGCAGTGGCTGGGGGCTTGACATCCTGATCAACACATAGCAGGCAGAGAGAGAGGGACAGAGACTGAGCCTGGCATGGGCTTTTGAAACCTCAAAGCCCACCCCAGTGACAAACCTCCTCCAACATGACACATGTCTTCCAACAAGGACACACCTCCCAGTCCTTCATAAACTGGGGACTAAGCAAACAAATGGATAAGTGTGTGAATGGCATTCTCATTCAAACCCCACAAATGGAAATGAAATCTCTAAAACTGCAGAAGGAACAAAGCACAAAAGATGAGACCCCAGGAGGGAAATTAAGAGTGGAGGGCATCCAAAAGACAAGTTCCTGTTAGGATCACATCCCTATTGCAAACCCTAACTGAATTGCAAGAAACCAGGTAGAACGGACAACTCGAATGTCTTTATCTAACCAAGAATTGAGATTGGAGTACGCTATTCACCTTAAATTCCCCAGTGTAGAGGTGAGCTTGAGGTTTTTATGTCCCTATGGCGACAGGAAGACCTTGACCATGCTTCTAGTTACCTTCCCCTTTTAAACAAATGAGGTCCAGGCAGAGGAGATGTTGGAAGAACCCCAGAGGACTCAGGGAGACTTTGGCTGCATGCCAAAACACATTGGTTGTACTATTAGTGACTCTGCAGCTACTTGTGGCTCAACCCCAGCTAAGTTCTGGTCTTTCTGAGGCCCTGGAATCCTCACCAGTGCAGAGGCTCCAGGGTCCTGTCTTCTTCCCAGCAGGGAGTAAACAGTGACTCCAACATCATCTGTGTGACTTTTTCCAATCTTAGATCTTTCCACTCAGACTAAACATTCACAAATGTGTCATTGGGAGATGCTTGCTCTTCCCGTCTGCCCATAACTACTTCCCCTGAGCATTCACTGCTGAGTCCCAGGGACTCGTTCTGTTCTCAAGATCCCTTGTCTGTCATCATCCCAAAGCTGTCAAGTTAGCTTGCTACACTTTTCTTTCTTTATTTAATTTTATATGCACATTTTGTTTAATTTTATGTTGGTGTGAGGATGTCAGATCTGGAGTTACAGACAGTTGTGAGCTGCCATGTGGGGCCTGGAAATTGAACCTGTGTCTTCTAGGAGACCAGCCAGTGCTCTTAACCACTGAGCCATTTCTTCAGCCCCCACATTAAAATTTTGTTTTATGTGTGTGTGTATTGATGTTTTGTCTGCATTTATCGGTACATCACAAGCACAGTTACAGACAGTTGTGAGCTACCATGTGGTTGCTGGGAATTGAACCGGGGTCTTCTAGAAGAGCAGTCAGTGCTCTTAACCATTGAACTATCTCTTCAGCCCCTACAGTTTTTGAAGATGAGACTCCTGGGCCAGGAAAGAGGGACTCTGTCACTCACAGGACAGCAGGCAGCAGATGCTTCATGTTCCTGCCATTTGAGTCCCCACTGGTCTGGTGAATGTGGCGCGTAGCAGCCAGAGGGAATTTTGTGCATTCTTGGTCTGTAAGCCCTGAGAGACTCTGAACACAGCAAATGCCAGCCACTCAGAGCGACTGCCAGACCTGCAAGCCTTTGTCTTGAGAGGAAACTTATCTTGGTGAAAGGGAGCAAACAAACCTGCACTCTGCTCTAGCGACAGACTCCCTCCTCTTCCAAGGTTGTTCTCTATACAAGCAGCCATGAAAAGCGAATCCCAAGGGTAGAGTCATTCTCCCCAAACTGTGCTCTGTGTGGAGATGTGAGCTCCACAGAGAACTGCCTCCCAGGAAATAGGCTCAGATGATCTTTCTTTTTCCTTTTCAGAAACTCCTTTTATTTCTTTTTTTACATGCTTTGCTCCTTTTTTAGAGATATAATTTACTCCACTCACAGTATTTTTAATAAATCAATATTCCATAATGACAGGTGGGTACTTTTAAGCCCATAAACTTAAAAAATGGTGCCTCAGCCTGTCATGACTACAAAGTGTTGCAAGGGAGAGAGAGGGAAGCCTGTTTCATGGACAAGAGGAAATAAAAAATTAAGAAATTAGCATCACAAAGCCAGGTGTTGGTGGTGCACACCTTTAATCCCAGCACTCAAGAGACAGAGGAAGGCAGATCTCTGTGAGTTTGAGGCCAGCCTGGTCTACAGAGCTAGTTCCAGGACAACCTCCAAAGCTACACAAAGAAACCCTGTCTCCAAAAACCAAAAAAAAAAAAAAAAAGAAAGAAAGAAAGAAAGAAAGAAATTAACATCACTTCATTCTGCCTGCATCATGAGATCATTGAAAAGTAGAAAACACCAACCTTTATGAAATATAATTTTGAAAAATATCGATGTGATCATTATTTCCCTAAAATAGTGACACCATGGTTAAAGGAATAGACATGCTCAAACCTCCCCAAGTAAGGAATGCATTCTGAGAGTTCCTTTCAATCCCAGCATTACAAGGGAGACCATGAGTTTAAGGCCAGCCTGAGCTATGCAATAAGATCCTGGTTAGGAAGAAAGAAAAACAAGGACAGGAAGGATGGAGGGAAAGAGGGAGGGAAGGAGGGAGGAGAGAGGGAAGAAGAGAAGGAGAGTCATAAAGATATGCTTCCTCTGCTTAAGCGTCTACATCTAAATCCTCCACTTGATTTCCCACTCACATCTAAAATCCCACCTCCTCCCCATCTTTCAGCCACTTATTCAATTGGGCCTGTTATAAGTTCATCCCCATACTGATGCCTCATAGTCCCATGTGGGCACTCTCCCATCAGGCTCCTGAAATCCATCTTCTAACATTCCTGTTATAATTTCCTTTCTTACCAAACAAATGTGATTATACCCTTCCCTTTGTCTCTGATTTCCCACTAGCTGCCCTATAAAATCAAGCTCTCTTGTCTGGGTACAGTCCCCTTCGTGATGTAAGTCTGTTCCAATTTCATTTCCCTTCTACTTCCCACCACAACCTTAAACTCAAACCACAGGGAACCCCTCACATATCTTTTCAAATCTCCATGCCTCTGCACATTTTGTTCTCTTTGCCTGAAATGCCCTTTCTTCCTCTCCATACACAGCAAATTCCCATCTGCTTTCAGGCCTTTTCAGGGTCCAGCCACCCCACTTGCTATAGTGTATATTTCTGTGTAACCGTTCCTGTGCTTGCATCTTCCACAGATTAAACTGAGTGCGTGAATCATAACCAGTCTTTCAGATTTCTGTCCTCGAGCGTCTAAGCAGAAATATCTTAAATATGGATGAATAAATGTTGATTCACCTACTAACTTAATTTCCAATACCAAATATCAATGAATCCCTTACCCTGAGACCAAATCTCGAACAACTAAATGATATTTTATACACTTTCATGCTCTATATTGTATCAACTTAACCTCTGCATCTTTCAGTCCTGGAGGACTTCAATTTTGGTCACTTAAACACCACTCATAGATGGCTCGGTGAGTGAGGTGTTTACACCACCAACATGAGAACCTGATATTCAATCCCTGAAATAAGACACAGGACCACAGAGATGGCTCCATGGATAAAAGTGCCTGCCAAGCCTGATGACCCGAGTTCTGTCCCTGGGACCTATATGGTAGAAGGAAAGAACCTATTCCTGCAAGTTGTCCTTTGCTCTCTGTACACAAACACATACACAGGTTCTCTCTCTCTCTCTCTCTCTCTCTCTCTCTCTCTCTCTCTCTCTCTCTCTCACACACACACACACACACACACACACACAACATAATTGAAAAGATTTTAAAGCTGGGCATGGTGGCAGCACATATTCATGAACTCAGCCTTCACAGGCTGATCCCTGAAAAATCATTGGCCAGCCCAGCCAAATGGATGAGCTTCAGATTCCGTGAGACACTCTGTCTCAGAAAATAAAAGTAGAGAATGATTGAGGAAAAGACACCTGACATAAACCTTGGGTCTCCACATGCACATATACCACACACACACACACACACACATACACACACACACACACACACACACACACACACACACACACACACACACTAAAATAAATGTGTATAATGAACTATCATATGGGAAGGAAATCAAGTTTAAATTTTATCCCATGTTAGAAGTATCAGAAACTGATAAAGAACAATAGTATGACTATTAACTAATTAAGCGTAAAGAGCATCTATAAATTGTCCTTGCATATTTCATGGTCATATGAAATTAAGATTCTAGCTGGTCAGTGGTGGTGCACACTTTTAATCCCAGCACTCAGGAAGCAGAGGCAGGCAGATCTCTGTGAGTTCCCGGACAGCCTGGTTTACAAATTGAGTTCCAGGACAGTTGGGGCTGTTACACTAAGAAACTCTGTCTCAAAAAACAAACAAGAAAGAAAGAAAGAAAGAAAGAAAGAAAGAAAGAAAGAAAGAAAGAAAGAGAAGAAGAAAAGAAAGAGAAGAAAAGAAAGAAAGAAGAAAAGAAAGAAATTAAGATTCTGACTGTTGAACTTGGACATGAAATGCATCAACATTACCCTTTACTGCATCCAGAACTCTTAATACAATAAAGATGCTTGGGTGGGGAGGGGTTTTGTTTATTTCAGTACTGGGCACTAAGTACAAGCCCTGTGTATGCTCCAACATTGAGTGGAACTATAGCAAACTAAATGATGTTAACTTGAAGATTCCAAGAGGTTATTCCAGCCATTAAGCTTGGTTTCTGTGTAAAGTGCAGATTTCAGCAATTTGAGCCACATCTTTTTATAGTCCACCACATTTTATTGGTCATTTTATCAAACCAAAATACCTCTGTGCTGTGACATCTTGGTGAGGAATGAGGGGCAAGAAACAATGGGCAACGAAGGACAAAACAGAGAACCAAAATGTGCATTATTGTTATACTGGATTTTACTTTGTTTTTTTTCATTTAATTTTTTTTCTTTTTTGTTTGTTGTTTGTTTTTCAAGACAGTTTCTCTGTGTAGCCCTGGCTATCCTGGAACTCACTCTGTAGACCATGATGGCCTTGAATTCACAGAGATCTACCTGCCTCTGCCTCCTGAGTGCTGGGATTAGGAGCTGCCATGGCCAGCTATTTAAATTCCTTCCTAGCTGATTAAAAAAAAACATTTTAAAAACTCATAAGTACTTAGGAGGTATAGCACGGTTCCAATAGATGTATACATTGGGTATTACTCAACTGAAAGCAAACACACCTCTCTCCTCAAACACTTTCCACCTCTTTATAAGGGTGAGAACATCAAAACTCTTCTTCTGGGCTTTGAAATATGCACAACACAATATTGCTACCTATAGTTATACTGCAACCATACACCAGAACATGGCACGGGTAACATATCCATTGCCCAACCATTCTGCCTCTTTCTCCCTCTTCTCCCCAACCTCTGCTAATGGCCACTCTACTCTTAACTTCTCCAGAGATCAACTTTGAGTAGTGTTCACATGAGTGAGATCACTCTGCATCTATTCTTTCATGTCTGGCTTATTTTCCTTTTAACATAATGCTCTCTTGTTTTATCCATCTTACACAAACAATCAAAATACCCGCATTTTTGTATTAAATGTTACATTACAATATTTACAGATAAATAAAATGACAGGAAATCTGAATTATTTGCATTAGCTACCCTGGTAAACATAAGTTCCTTCTGGATGGAGGGGTTTTTATTCAGCCTCCTTCCTCTTGAGCTAATGTGTGCTGGATATACCTTTGTGGAATGGTAATTAGTGAAATACTTAGCCTTCCCTTTACCAGATGCTAGATGATTAATCAAATCGACTTACCTTTGACAAGCTATGGTCAACGTAACACCTGGGAACCTAAAAGAATAAAAATGCTTACTTTTACTCTTATGCAATATTTATCAAAAAACAAATACAAAGCAATTCCTAGACAATCCTGGGGCAGAAAACCCTGCAGAGTAACCAGTGATCCCATAGCTGGGATGAAAACAGGTTTATGTCTGACAACTGAAAAGATAATCTGTGAGGCAGACATTAGAGAAAGGAGCGGTGTTTTCATTCCACAGAACACAGAATGATGATTGAAAAGAAATAGATGCTGAGCAAAGCAAAAATATGTGTATTTATTCATGGAGCCCTTTCAAGTCCAAAAGAAGAAAAGAGTAACTAAGCAAAAAGATAACTTGGAAAAGTATCTCCTAGAGTCTCAAAACTCTTTAAGACTTTAAAGGAATGAAGAAAGTCAGAACTCCTTTTATGTGTCACTGGCAAGAAAATCGGGTTATGAGCTGTCTTTAAAATGCCACACTCCACCTGAACTCTGCTGTAACCTCCCTGGCTTTGATTTTTCTGAGTAGGCTGGGCAGTGAAACCTGTAAGATTCGCCCTCTGGGACAGAGCCATTTTAAATACAGCGCCCTTCTACTCATCAGACACAAGAAAGATGTGACTCACCTCTGCTGACCAAAAATTAAGATACTTAATTGCCTGGCTATCAACCTTGACAGTTAATGTTTACAGTCAAAATCTGGGATAAAATAAATGGATTTTTACAAAAGAAATATGAAGTGGACCATTAAATGAAGTAAACTGAAGTGACACCCCCCCCCCTGCCCCAACCCTTTCTCTCCTTTTGGATGGCAACAGAACTATTTCAAAGATATCTTGGTGCTTGTTTTCCAGTCTGCCTTTTTCTTGACCACAACCAGCATAGGATATAATAATTCTAAAATAACAGCCTTCCAAGTTATGTTATTGTGGACTAGTTTTACAGCCCAACCCAATGCAAAATAAACACCAGTAATGAATTGTTCCCATGACCTGACACAGGAAAGCCTGCTGCCTGCCATGAAGAGCTAGCATTGGAAGGCAGAGCTGAGACACAAGAATCTCCCTGGCAGCTATAACATCTGGGACTGCTCAACAGAGCCATTGCTTCATTAGGAAACATCTCAAGAGGGTCTGTGGCTCTCGTTGTGATCATTCAGAAACTGCTGATCGATTTGACATTTCAAAGGTAAAGCTGCCTTTCCTGAGCACCAGCTGCATTTGTTAGTAAGACGAAAGTGATGACCTGGAAATGACTGATTCAACAGAACAGGTTTCTCACATCCGTCAGTCATCCAAGACACTCAATGTGTCACAAGGGGGCGGGTGGTACAACAGGAATCACAGTTTGGAAAATGAAATTGCTGGGTTTGTGTGCTCCAAATTCAGAGACTTTAAAGAAGAATATTTCGCTGGATTCAGTGTTCTGACTTAAGTAGTCTGGGAACATCTTTACTCAAGGTGGATCATTGGTATCTTGATGCTAAGTGGTTGCCATGACTCATGTATTCCCAAGAAACACAGCACCCCATCATTCTTTTTGTTAAACACTTGATTATCTCACTGATACATACAGAGGACAGACAACTAAGTTAACTGTATATTCTGAATTCTAACTAGCTGTGTGTGTGTGTGTGTGTGTGTGTGTGTGTGTGTGTGTGTATGTGTGTGTGCTGAGAAATGAACCCAGGTTCTCACACATGCTAGGCAAACATTCCACTACATAGCTACATTCCAGTCTCCCTGGCTATAGTTTTTTTTTCTAAATTATCCCTTCATTTCCAAGTGTTCCTTCATTTCTTTTATTAGCCAACTTTGAAATTTTAGATATTGAACACTTAACCAAAACACAGTATAAATCAATTTATATACTTGTCACCTACATCCAGGAAGAGAGTATTTTTATTCCCTGTTTTAATCTC
Organism: Cricetulus griseus; assembly: GCF_003668045.3. Classification (NCBI taxonomy): domain Eukaryota; kingdom Metazoa; phylum Chordata; class Mammalia; order Rodentia; family Cricetidae; genus Cricetulus; species Cricetulus griseus. Next base: position 165,282,317 of record NW_023276807.1, read on the forward strand.
TACCAATAAAAAATTCTTACAGCCCATCACTTTGAGTGCTAATGGTGAGGCCTTATATGTAAGATGGTGTTTTTTATCCATAGCCTTTGACACATATATGGGTCTTAATTATTCTTTTCCCCGAAAGATAAGTTTTTTGTGTGTGTAGTCCTGGAACTTTCTCTGTAAACCAGGCTGGCCTCGAACTCATAGAGATCTTCCTGCCTATGCTTGCCCAGTGCTGGGATTAAAGGCATACACAAGCACTGCCCAGCTTATGGCCTTAATTATTCTAAGTACCTCCCTTTGTGACAATTTAGTAATATTATCCTCTCTGTACTATGAAGAGACAGAGATATAAGAAATTTCACATGAGATTTACCCAAAGACATAAAACAAAACAAATTTGGTGTGAGCTATTGACTGCTCACAAGTAAGCATGTTGTTGGCCTCTTCATTTCTCTCTCCGTTCAATGTCTTATCATCCTCATCAGAAAAATCATTCTCGATTAATAATACAGTTTAGTTCCTGAACTGCTTTTGCCACTCTGAAAAGTTTACATTTCCTCCTTGATGGTTTTGTTGTTCTTTGCTACAGAATGGGTTTCTGACATGTTGTTACTAGATGTACAGACTGGTGTTAAGAAGGAATTAGAGCATGCATACTTATGAATGGAAATAAAACTTATAAGATTCAGCATGTAATTTCAAATCATTTATAGGGATATTCTGGAGTCTACACATGGCCTAGAAACCCTGTGGTAATATTATTATGATTCAACCTTGAGCAGTGACTCATGCTGGCTTGTTGGGGCCTGTGATCTTTGTGAACTGCCATAAACCCAGTTCCAACCAGTTTCCCTGCTTTCGCCTTAATGCCTCACACTGAATAAGCTTAAAACAAACCTGCACACCCTTTTACTGTTAGAGTGCAGGGGTAAATGTCTGCTGCTGAAGCCAAATGGAGGAATGAGAGTTTTGGGTGTTTTTTACCTTTTTTGTTGCACCGAAGCTGGAACCACACATACAAAGCCCCCTTTCCCATTTTTTTTTTTTTTTTTGTCCTTGTTGAAATGTCTAGCATCTCTTTTTAAGAAAGTGAATGTTATCTTTCCAAAGTGATCTGAAGCCCATGATTTAAAACACAGTGGGCAGGGGACAGCATGCTAGTATAATGCACCCTTAATGCACACAGAACCAGGGCTCTATATCCAGAACTGAAAATTATTTTCTTTTACCTTGTCTAGTTAGAAATATCTATTAGAAAAGATCACTGTGACAGGCTTTATATCAAGCTCAAATTCCTTATGTGCTTTAACTTTCTTTTTGTAAATTTTACTTTTTTTAAAATGTTTATGTGTGTGTGCATGTGTAAATGTGTACATATGTGAGTGTGATGTGTGGTTGGTTCATTCCTTCTCACCCTTCTTTGGGTTGGGGGCATTAAATTCAGATCATCAGGTTAACATAGCAAGAACCATTTCCCACTGAGCCATCTCACTAGCTCTTTGATTTTTCTTATCTATATATTTAAATTATATCCAATTATGGTATCAACAAGTATTTAAATCCCTCCCTCCTTGTTTTCCTTGGGTCTACTTTGGATGAATTATATAGAATGTAAAGCGAAGTTTACCTGGAGGAAAATCTGGGGAAAGAAGTTTGAAAACACACCATTTTAGTTTTGAAACCCCGATAGTCAAATATTTTTCTGTTCTTTATACCCACTCCCTTTCCTTACCTAAAGCCAATCAATTTTTAGATAGAAAACCACGAATACATGACTTCAGAGGGAAATGTTTTGTTTTTAAATTCATCTAGATTACTTCATGGTGAACCTAAAAGCTTTCATGTAAAAGCACATTACATACATTAAGGAACATGACAAGACTTTTTAATGTCACTTTCTCAACATTCCAGAGTCAGATGAACTGATATGTATTGTTATCAAATCTCAGCTGTCATCAATTTTAAAGATTTTCCGAAGTCCCCCTCTGTGTACTTATGTGTACAAAATAAGCCTTTCCTCTTACAGCAGAAAGGAGTCTTACTCTTCTCCAGAGACTTTGCAAGAGAAAAATCCATCTTCTTTCAATATTTATTCTTTATAAATGGCATTATTGTTAGAAGATTTGGACCAAATCACTTGCATTCACTTGTTACATACTGTTGCATACATTCATTTGTTACATACTGTTATATACATTTGTTACATACTGTTACATTCATTGTTACATACTGTTACATGCATTCATTTGTTTCATTCTGTTACATACATTCGTTTGTTACATACTCCCAAATATTTATTTTAGGGAGTAGTTGATAAACCTGCCTGTTCTATCTAGAATCTTAAAACTAGGCCAGTTTTACCATTTGGGGCAAAGCACCATTCATCACCCTTATCTCTCTAACAGCTAATCTGAAGGGCTTTAGTAATATATTTGCATTCCCTGCTTCTAACTGACACAACGAGCTATAAACAGTGTTGCAAAACCAGAGGGAAACTGGCATGATCCTGACTGACTCTGAGGTAGAAATCTTAGAAAATTAGTTTCCGTTCAAAATAAAGAGCCTTAAAGTTGCTTTCCTGCAGTTGGCATCTCCTTCCCTGTGCAGTCTTGGGATAGACTAGAACAGACACACAGTGGGCTATGGAAGGAAAGCAGCCTTCTGGCGGCTTCTCGGGTCCATGCCAGAAATAGAGCAAGGCATCTGAAGTCCACGCACGTGAAGTACAAGGCTTGTTGGATTTCCTGAATAACTGGGTGGGTTGCTGCGTGTCATGAGTTTTTATGATGTAATGTAAATAATGTGAGGCCTGTTAGTAGTTGTGGCAACATTTCTAATGACCATTCCAGCATGCCTTAGAAGTTCAGGCTCTGGTGTGCTCCAGGCATATTTGAACTCTGTTTCAAAAGCTCTTTCTTTCTTCCCCCCTCCCCCCACTGAGAGCAATTCACCAAAACCTCCTCCCTCTATTCACTATCAGTTCTTAACATTGTTGTTTTCATTGCTGATTTACAGTGAAGGAAACTTGTCTTGGTGTTATTGGGATCTGCTTTCTTCAGGGAATACTAGCTGTGCCCGCTGCCTAGAGAGCAGAGAAGATGGGAAAAGATGCTATACTGGCTAACAGTCTATGCAAGGCAAGGTTGTTTTAAACTGGACAATCCAAAGATAGATGAGTTTTCACAGTAAAACACTCCCTTATCCCAAAGAATGTGGTCTCCACTACCCAGATATAGAGCACAGCTGTTTGGCGCCCCCACCCCGTTTTTTTTTTCTTTTTTCTTTTCCCACTCCATTCTCCTTTACTGTATTGGTTTGGGTATCCACCACTTCATATTTGGATTACTGTAAGGTCCTTTGCCTTAATAACCTTTGCCCGTAAGGTCGCAGAATGTTAGAAATTCCCTCCCCCGAAATGATCCTCCTGGATGACTCTTGCATCTTTGACTGCACAATTACCTGTTCAAAAAGGTTCAGCAGTTAAAACCCTTGTAACAAAGTTTTAATTATTAATTGAACCTTAGCCTCAAAGTTTCTTTCTTTTTCTTGGAGGGGGGGAGGTGTAGTTTTGAGACAGGATTTCTCTGTGGCTTTGGAGGCTGTCCTGGAACCAGCTTTTGTAAACCAGGCTGGTCTCGAACTCACAGAGATCTGTCTGCCTCTACCTCCTGAATGCTGGGATTAAAGGTGTGCACCACCACTGGCCGGCCGAAGCCTCAAAGTTTCTTAAATCAGATGCCCACCTACTTATCAATTCAGTTGCTTCAATAGCCATGCTGACACTGTAAATGAGATTCTATAGCACATGAGTCACGCATTTCCCCCTAGGATGGATGGCTCCCTAAATTAGATTTCCCTCCATTGAAATCCTACCCACATAAGGTCAAGTTCATATATCACTTCTTCCACGATGCCTACCCAGGATTCCTTTGACAGAAACCGCTCCCTCCAAATGCTTTAGGTTCCTTCTTGTGTTATTCATACGATGCCAGATACTACCTTGCATTGTTATGCTGATTTCTTTCTTTCTTGCAAATGTACAGCCCCACCCACAACATTACCTTGGGCATTTGTTTTATAGACACAAGGCAGCCAGTTGAAGTTTGCGAGGTGTTGAGTGAACAGAAGCGAGCAAGTGCACAGAAAATGAAAGTAACTGTGGGTGGCAACAGAAATCGTGAAAAACTTCTCAAACAGAGAGAGCTCATGTTGAAAAAGAAATTTTATTCCTTTCATACTAATATCTAGATTTATAGTTTCCTTACAGGAAACTTTCAATTTCTCACACTAACATTTAATTCATTTATAAAATGAGGCAATGCCAGAAATATGTTGAGGTCAATGGATAAAACATTTTGGAAATTCTAGGTAAGAAATAAAATCAGAATATATGAAAAAGGACATGCTTGACAATCTTTCTGCCTTTATGTATATTTTTTTGGCCAACAAAATGCATGGTTCATGGTTAAAGTCACCTGCCACTAAATCTACCAACCTGAACTCCAGCCCCAGAACCTAAAGGGTGGAAAGAGAGAGCTTGTAGATCCTCTGATCTCTACAAGTGTGTGTGGTACATGCACACAAATAAAAGTATAATACATTTTTAAAGTAAAAGCCTTATTTTGTACCTAGAGAATTGACCCCCCAGATCTATGTGCTGAAACCACTATTTGTCTTCTACGTTTATGACAGCCAGGCCCATAGGAGGACTGGAATCTCTTCTCTGATTGCTTGATACTGTGAACCCACGTAGTTTTTATTTGCATAGCTGTGAGACAAGCAGTCGCCTGTCTACTGAACAGTGTTGCATGTATATTGGTTTCAGAAAGAACAAGAGAAGACAAGCAGAAGGACAGCTGCTGTTTGTCCCCTGCCACATCTGAACTACAGACTCTTTGTGTCTCCTTTGCCATCTTCCTCCCCCTTCCACCTTAAGATATAGCATGAGGCCGAAAGGAATGCAGCTCCAACACTGGGCATAAGGCACAGTTGTGTGAAGCATTTGCCTTTCCTGTGAATAAAGACACGCAAAACACCACCAAATGGACAGCTTTATCTACTCCCATACTCTGCAACGGAGAGAAATATGTCTGATCCCATGCAGGAACAGAGCCATGTAGAGTTCCTTTCCCCTCTTCCACCATCACTATAAGCAAATATCACTTAGGGTTTTAGGGTTCAAAATTCTGAGGAGGGAGAGTTTGGGTGGGGAGGGCCATGATAGTCTTGGGGAAGAATTCTTCAAGTGTACAAGGTCAGACATCTCTCTGGAGGGAATACATTGGAGCGTTTGCCTAAGTTTGTGGAACAGTCTGTATTCATTCATGCCAGAGCTGATTCAGGAGGCTCAAAGGCCTCCTCCACTGGAAAGCATGGTTTCAGAGTTGCCATCCTGGAATCCTATCCAGAAGCTCTGAATAGATCTGAAGAGCTCCATGAGGGCTTTTCCACACCACTCCTGTTGAGTGCAGCTGGTGCACATATGGAGGGCCTGTGTTCACTCAGAACATAAAGGGGGGGGGGGCAGAAGAGAAAATGGGTTGGCCTTTATGCACTGGCGTGTTAGTGAAGCAACTTCTGTATGTGAATTTGTTTTTAAAAGGTCAGAGCAACATATTTAATTAATATTTTCAGAGCATATCTACCCACACGTGTCAGTTTGGTCAAGATAAACCTCTGTTAAATGGACTAGAAGTTTCCAACTGTGACATTTTTACTATTTTGTCATTTGTTTTTGAAACAGTCTCATTATGTAAATCTGGCTCCAAGGTTGCAATCCTCCTGCTTCAGCCTCAGGTATGCTGGGATCTGTATTGATTTTAGAAGTGTAGACATTATACAAATCTTGAAAGTCTATGATATGAAATAAAATGTCTCCTAACAATGGTGGACTTTGAAGATGTTCTGGAGCAGATTGTTCTCCAAGAGCTAAGTACTTCAATTCACCCGACATACAATAACTGGTTTTAAAAGGTGTCTGGGAGACAAATGGTTGAGGTTGAGGTATAGGAAGAGTATTATGATACAGCACACAAGATTGGACTTTGTCAGGAAGCTCCAGGGCAGGTCAGGGACAAACATGTCATGCAGATGGAGCTTGTGTGGTGAAGTTTTATTGGGGGGGGAAAGGGAGTGAGGGAGGGGAAGAGAAAGATGGGAGAGACAGAGACAGAGAGACAGAGACACAGAGAGAGAGGAAGAGAGACAGAGGAAGAGAGGGAGAGAGGGAGAGAGACAGAGGAAGAGAGGGAGAGAGGGAGACGGAGAGGGGAAGGGGGAGAGACAGAGGGAGAGAGGGAGAGAGGGAGACGGAGAGGGGAAGGGGGAGAGGGAGAGGGGGAGAGAGAGGGGGGGGAGACAAAAAAAGACCTGCCTGCCTCTTCAGAGGAACAGTTGGGAGAATGGGAGTAGGTGGAGCTTGACTCTTAAAGGAAACTTTTGCGCCTGCCTACAGAGCCAAGGTACTTCTCACCCTCGCCATATGCACAGGGATGACACACTCTGCCAGGTCCTGGATGCTAACAAAAGTCTTTAAGAATTGCTAGAGCTAACTTTGCATGTGACTCTCTGAAAGCTCCAGGAGAACTAAATGACAATGAAAGACAATGATGCTTCATGCAGCAGAAAATGATTAAGGGTTTTCAGATCTGTAACCTGGGAACAGATTCCTCCAAAGCTCCCTTGCAAAAGTTGCTTTTTTTTTTTTTTTTTTTTTGGTTTTTTGAGACAGGGTTTCTCTCTGTGTAGCTTTGGAGCCTATCCTGGCACTCGCTCTGGAGACCAGGCTGGCCTCGAACTCACAGAGATCCACCTGCCTCTGCCTCCCGAGTGCTGAGATTAAAGGCGTGTGCCACCAACGCCCAGCTTGCAAAAGTTTCTTAAACTCCTTCCTCCCAGAAATTTCTGCTGCAGATGAAAAAGTAAATTCATGATAAACACAGCTCCACATTATTGGGCCTTTCTACTTGTAGCCAAGCCATTTTTCCCATGTGTTCTGCCTTTGTTTGATCCTTCTTGATATGTAGTATAACTTCTTCCTCTTCTGGTAGGCCTTTTTAGCCATCTTCCTACTGATGGGGTTGTCCTTCTGTGTATGTTTCTCTTATTGGTTGATGAATAAAACACTGTGTGGCTAGCGGTCAGGTAGGAAGGATAGGCGAGGCTACCAGAGGAGGAGAGTTATGGGAAGTATAGGCAGAGAGCTTGGGAAGAGAGGATGTACATCACACATTCTCCAGTAAGATAAGACCATGTAGAAATAAATAGATTAGTAGTTAGGGGTTAATAATTAAGACAGAGCTAGCCAATAAGAAGCCCAAGCCAACGGCCAACAGTTTAATGACTAATATAGCATCCATGTGATTATTTGGGGCTGAAGAGGTGACAGGACCCCAGCTGGAACAAAGAACCTTTTGTAACACCCTACCAAAACATTCATACACTTTCACATTCCAGTAAAGTGATTTCTTACTCTACTTCCTTGGCAGTGGCAGCTCTGCTGTCCACACTGCCACCTGCTATTGGCTTTCACTGTCTTCTTCCCCCAGAGTCAAGGATGAGGTTTACTACTTCTATCCCTGGAAACTAGAACCAAAAGTACTCAGTAGAAACTGTGGCTGGTAATAAATGATGTTAAGATGATAACAGTAATGAGGCGGGGAGCATGAAAAACCGAGACAAGATGAAATCTCTTAGGGCACAAATGACAAGCAAAAACCTGAGCAGACCCCAATGAAGATGTCCTTCTCTGGTTCCATGTCCCCGACTGTGGAACAGTTGCCAGTCACGCCACATAGGCACATGTCGGCAGTGTTTTCTTTGTTCTCTGTAGGTAGTCATCCTTCTTCCTCCAGCATCACACTGTCTTAAACACCACAGCTTTGTGAATCGAGAAGCCAAGCACTGTGAGGCCCTTCTGCTTTCTTCTTATTTTAAAATAATTTTGCTGATACCAGACCCTTCACCTTTCCAAATAAAACTGAGAGCATATTGTTAATTTCTACCAACAAATCTGGTTAGGTTTTGACTGGATTGTATAGATTATCGATAAATGGGGGCTTAGCTGGCATCTTTCAAAGAGAAACTCAATTCAAGAATGTGGCAAGAATCTGTGTTTAATTTCCCATTTCTCTCACCAGCACTTTGCAGTTTTCAGAGTAGAAACATTCCTCACGACTTAGATTTGCCCTTTAATATTCCTGGTACTGGTCCTGTATTTGAAATTTCAATTTCTAATTATCTCTTATAAGTACATAAAGATATAATTGAACTTTACGCATTAATCTTTTAGCCTGTAACATGTTACAACTCAATTCTAGTAGTATTTTTTGGATTGTGGAGAGAGCTGGGAAAATAGTGTACATGTAAGAACACTGAGAGTCTGTTTTCTTCCTCTATAATCTGCATGCCTTTCCTTTCTTTTTCTTGCTTTGCTGCTGAGCAGGGTGTTCAGGGAAATATTTGTCTCCTTTTATTTTCTGTTGTTGCATCGGGATACATGAGTGGAGGAATTGTAAATGAAAGATGTTTATTTTGGCTTACAGGAAGAGTAAGGCACCACCGTATGCTTGTCTTCCAGTGAGGCCTCATGTGGAATGGCAGGAAGGGATGCGCAAAGGAGAAAAAACAAGGTAGATTGTCTTCCTTTATAACGGCCAGTTTCCACGGTGACTAATCCAATCCCATGAGGCCTAGAGCTCATTGTGGGAAGAAGGTATGAATCCATTTATGTTGATCTGCTCATAAAAGCAACATTTCCCAATGGGCCCCAACTCCCAATGCTGTCACACTAAGGACTTAAGGTCCCAGGACACGAATCTTTAGGGGACTCATTCAAGAGTTTAAGTGTGACCATTAATTTTATGTATCAATTTGATTTGGCAACAGGAACATCAATTCAACAGTATTTCTCTTGTGTCTGTGAAGGTGTATCTGGGTGGAATTAGCATTTGAGTCAGTGGACTCTGTTGATTGCCTTCCCCACAAGGCTTCATTCATACTGTTGAGAGCTGAACGGAGGGTGAAGACGAAGAGAGTGTCTCTTTCCTCTCCCAGTGTACCTCAATGAGACGTTAGTCTTCTGCTTTTGGACCATGATTTACAGTTTTGACTCCCCTTGTTCAGGGGATTCACACTGGAAATATAGCACTGTTGTTTATTTGAACAGCTCTCCAGCTTAGAGATACATACTATGGGATTTCTCATTCTCCACAATAATGATTCTCTCACCAGTACAACAGAAAACGCATTCCATCCTGTTAGCTCTGTCTCTGTGCAGAACCTTGACTGCACACAGGGCAAGGGTTTTGTTTTTGTTCTTGATTGAAGGAAGAAAGTAGACATCTTTCATCATTGGGTAGGACTTAAGCTGTAGTATTTTCCTAGTTATCAATACCAGTTCATTTTCTATTACTGTAGCAAGGAAACAGAAGGATCTGCTTATAAGAAAGGAGTTTCGTTGGGGCTGAGGGTGGAGCTTTCCAAGAGAGTAGATACTCAGTACATGGGTGACCTTGGATCTCAGCCTCTGGTGGGACAGGAGACATTGAGAGAAGAAAACATGAGACAAAGAGAGACAGAGACAGACAGGACAGAGACAGACACAAAAGAGAGAGAGAGAAACTGAGGCAGGGGGGAGACCCCTTCCTAAAACAGGAAGCCAGCTGAGAGCCTGCACCCTACTGACTTAAAGGCCACATCCTACTTCTTACAGGTGCACATGGTTTCTCAACCTGATTTTTTTTCAGGTGACTAACTTTGCATTCTTGGATTAGACCTCACTTGATTATAATGTAAGTAACTCATTCAAATATGGAAAGTGGACAAGGATCATAAGAAATTGGAGAGAAATCTGTGTCATGAAACACAAGATCAAAATAAACAGAAAGAAAGGTACATGGAGTAAAGTGAATGTGACAGCCAGGAAAAAATATTGATGCTGGATGGTGCTGGCACATCCATTTAAACCCGGCGGAGGCAGAGGCTGGCAGATCTCTGTGAGTTCAAGGCCAGCCTGGTCTACAGAGTGAGTTTCAAGACAGCCAGAGCTATCACACAGAGAAACCCTGTTTTGGTGGGGGAAAAAAAGGACAAACATCACTGTTTCCTTCAGAGAGGTGTGAGACATGCATCACATGTTAGAACAAGGAGTGACACATATTTTCAGAGGATCAATCAAAGAACCAGAAAGACCTGCTATAAATTTAAAACACAAGCTGTGTCACTTCTGGAAATATAATGTGGAAAACAAAATTCCATTTGAAGGGATTTTGTACACCCATATACCTTGGGGTACTGTTCACAAAAGCTAAGTTGCAGAATCAGCCTAGGTGTGTATCAGCAGACAAGTGGGTTCAGAAGATGTGGATACACACAATAGAAGTGTCTTCAGCCACAAAGGACAGCAAAACTGTGTCATTTGTGGAGAGATGGACGGAACTGGAGACCATCATGCTAAGCAAAATACGCCAGACTTAAAAAGAGGCAGGCAACTCTCTTGTGAGTCTGAGGCCAGCTTGACCTACCTAAGTTCCAGGATGCATTGTGAGACCCCATCTCTGAAAAACCAAGTCTTATATCTACCTTCATACCATAAAAACCTTGGGAAGAAGGGAGGAAGGGAGGGAGGGAAGGAAGGAAGGAAGGAAGGAAGGAAGGAAGGAAGGAAGGAAGGAAGGAGAGACTCTGTGTGTGTGTGTGTGTGTGTGTGTGTGTGTGTGTGTGTGTGTGTGTATCTGTATGTATGTATGTATGTATGTATGTATGTATGTATGTATGTCTGTCCTGTAGCACAGGCCTGTAATTGACCTACTCTGTTCAAGGCCTGACTGGGTTCCAGAGAAAGTTCAAACCAGTCCCAATAACTCAGCAAGACCCCAGCTCAAAGTAAAAAATAAAACATGAGCTTGGGGATAACTCATTGGTAACATTTTTTGGCCCAATGAGAATGAAGCCTTATGTTCAATTCCCAGAACCAGGGAAAATAGTTTTGAGAAAGGAGACCAGTGGAGGAGAGGAGCGAGGAGGCCTACAGAGAAAAAAGTGGGTAAAATCAAAGCTTGATACTTGCAAGCAAGGAAACACCAAATGAACATTTCACAGTGACAATGAACACGGTATAATTCATGTAACTAAATAATTACAAATTTTAAAAATGAGTAAAATTCCCTGAACATGGATGTCAATGAGGAGGCCTCTGGACTCCAGGGGGCCCCTGGTAGTGAATTAGTATTTTTCCCTGGTGTAAGAAGGGACTTTGAGAACCCATCCCACATGAAGGGATGCACTCTTGCCCTGGACACATGGGGAAGGGCCTAGGCCCAGCCCAGGATGATGTGGTGGACTTTGTGGAGTCCCTGTTGAGGGTCCTACCCTGCCTGGGGAGTGGCAGGTGGATGGGATGGGGGATAGGTCGGGGGTGGGGAAGGAGGGATGGGGGTGAGGAGAGGGAGAGAAAGAAGGGACTTAGATGTGAAACAAGCTTGTTCCTAATTTGAGCTAATAAAAAAAACTATAAAATGTTAAAAAAAAATTGTGACAAGGCCAAAAATAAAAATGAGTAAAATTAGCAAAAATGGTGGATGAGTGAACAGATTTAAGTCTTACCCTCTTTCAGCAACTTTGCTTTTCTGTCCTTCAATGGTCATTTCAGGATTGTTAGAAACAAGGAAGAAAACTCCAGAAAAGAGAGCTGAAAAAATTCAGAGTGGTTACCTCAGTGGATGGATAGACTGGGCAGGGGAGAAAATCCCTGGCCCTGACCATTGCTATTTTTATGGGGTTTTCTTGCTGTTTTCAGTTTTCTCTTAAAAGACTCTAGGCACTATTTGTATTATATAATATCCTCACAATTGTAACATGCTATTTTAAAAATGAGCATTCAGGTCACAAACCATTTGGGGCTTATCATTTCCCACATGTAAGACTGTATATAAGCCGGGCATTGGTGGCGCACACCTTTAATTCCAGCATTCGGGAGGCAGAGGCAGAGGCAGGTGGATCTCTGTGAGTTCGAGGCCAGCCTGGTCTCCAGAGCGAGTGCCAGGATAGGTTCCAAAGCTACACAGAGAAACCCTGTCTTGAAAAAAAAAAAAAAAGACTGTATATAAAACACAGCTTACATGTACTATACCTCTAAATATGTGTGATAAATGCAAAAAAGGAAAAATGTTCATGGAGAAGAAAGTACACAAAAAGGAAATCCTTGACGTGATTGTCATCTTACACATCAAGTTCCAACTTGCAACATAATGAAGCATTTCAGACAGAAAGTCCTGAAGATCCAGCCTTGTGGAGGGAAAGCTGCTCAAACCTTCTAAGCAAAGAAAAACCAGGCTCTGAGGTAATGACAGGGTGCCAGCTCTATCATTACCCGGCGGGAAACACTCTCAGTGCCGGGACAAGGACATTGTTTCTAAAAAAAGACAACACTGCAAACAAGTTAAACCTTTATTCCTAATAACTACCTTTAAACATGGAAATACAGCCTTTAAAAGTCTACAGAGAAATACAAATCCAAGAAACTCTCATCTAAACCCAGTATTTTCTACCTGCAATGATGCACCCTTAATGCAACAGGAAACTTCACATCAGATAGGAAGCAGATGTGAGTTCAATGCACCCCTCTGCAGCACAGTGTTCCACTCTTCAGCCTCTGAGAAAGCAAAGCCAGGTGTTAGAGGCGCCTGCTGTTGTTTCCTTCCTGGCTTCAGTGTTCTGGCCTTGGTGTCTCTTGCTGTTTATCATACAGTATGTATCCTCTTTTTTTTTTTTTTTTTTCCTTTTTTAAGACATGGTAGCTTCACAGGCTCCAAAGATATCATGTGTATACAGTAGGAAGTCATGACTGCCACTGACCCTATTCTCTGCATTTCTCCTTGTCACTCACAGATAGACTTTGCTGCCACTCTCACTGTAGTTCTAGGGGTCAAACGCAGGGTCTAACCACACCAGGCAAGAACTCTACCAACACCCCCAGTACTCAGGAAAACACTTCTAACACTATGAGTCCTCTTCATGTTTCTTTATATCAAAAGTAGAAATACAGATACACATATAGGTATGTATTTTTTATATTTCCCATAAAACTATTCAATATCTTCCACATCATGTTTTAGCATAAATTCTAATATTAGTTGAAATCTGTTCACTTTAGAAATACTGTTTATGTCCAGGGATATTATATCTCTATTAAAATAACAATTATCTTGCTAATTATTTAACATTTTAAAAATCTTTTTTTGTTGTTGCTTTTTTTTTGTTTTTAGATACCATGAGAGAAAATACTTTAAAATCAGGTTTCTGGGCATAAAGGCAAATGTCTGTTATCCCAGCACCCAGGAGGCAGAGGCAGAGTGTCAGGAGGCCAAGGTCATGCTTAACCATATAGCATGTTCAAGTCTGGTCTGGGCTGCATTTCTTCAATGGAAAATATACTATGGTTTTAAGGATTTTAAAAAGCTACCAAACAAGGCAAACCTAAAGAAAATTCACACTTTAACAACTAGTACATTTAGAAACAGACCTCAAGATATCATTTGTGTGAAATAAATCGAAGTCTTTGTTTGGCTTGGTGTTGCATTGTTTTCTTTATTTCTAAATAGAAAATGTTTTAAATTTAAAATTATAACCTAACAACCAGTTAGTTTTATTTTGTTTTTTGTTTTTTTGTTTTGTTTTTTTTTGTTGTTTTTTTCTGAGACAGGGTTTCTCTGTGGCTTTGGAGGCTATCCTGGAACTAGCTCTTGTAGACCAGGCTGGTCTCGAACTCACAGAGATCTGCCTGCCTGTCTCCGGAATGCTGGGACTAAAGACATGTGCCATCACCACCTGGCCTTTTTTTGTACTAGATTTTAATTTTTCATATTCTAAACAGATTGTTGGGACTGATGAGATGGCTCAGCCAGTAAAGTGCTTGTATTGTAAGCTGAGTTTGGTCCCCAAATCCATACACAGAAAAGCTGGGTGTGACAGTGTGTGCATGGAAGCTACTACTGGGGAGGCAGAGACAAATAGAGCTCTGGGCTCACTGGACAGCCAACCTAACCTACTTGGCACATACAGGAGACTCCGTCTCAATGAAAGAGTGGATGGTGTGTGAGCAACATCACCCATTAGTGCCCTCTGTCATCCACACACGTGCACATAGTGAAGCATCAACACAGAAACATGCAGGCTCCTGATAGTGTCACAAAGCAAACCTTAAAACCCACTTAATCACATTGCAATCAGTTTATTTCAGCAAGATTTTAATGGGAAGCCAGGTATAATAGTACAATATTATAGTACTATAATAGTACAATACAATACAATATCTGACCCTAGCATTTGGGATCTACAAACATGAAGGTCAAGAGTTTGAAACCAACCATACCAAAACAGAAAACATCACCATTCATTCACCAACCTTAAAAAAAAAAAAAAAAAAGGAAATCAATGGAAAACCTGAGGGAAGTCCTCTCTCTCTCTCTCTCTCTCTCTCTCTCTCTCTCTCTCTCTCTCTCTCTCTCTCTCTCTCTCTCTCTCTCTCTCTCTCTCTCTCTCTCTCTCTCTCTCTCTCTCTCTCTCTCTCTCTCTGTTTCTCTTTCTCTTTCCCTCCCAAGTGGGCTCTGAGAATTAAATCTGGATCATCAGGCTTGGCATCGATTGACTTTAACCACTGAGCCCTCTCACCAGCTATTATTTTATTTATCAATCCCAGTTCCTTCTTCCTCCCATCCCCCCCATACCATGCCCCCTACCAACCCTCCATCCATCTCCCTTCTGCTCTCCAAGGAGGGTGAGGCCTTCCATGGGGATAATCAAAGTCTGACACATCATTTGGGGCAGGGCTTAGCTCCCCCCCCCACCCTGTGTGTGTGTGTGTGTGTGTGTGTGTGTGTGTGTGTGTGTGTGTGTGTGTGTGTGTTTAAGCTGGGAGAATATCCCTTTGTGGGGAATGGGCTCCCAAAGTCCATTCGTACACTAAGGATAAATACTGTTTCAACAGTTATCATTAATTAATGTTTTAGCAGGAACTGTGGGGCTTGACAGTATGTGGATGATTACACCTCTCCTTACCCCCACAACATGGAAAGCAGAGTTGGGATCAATTTACTTTTGTGGAGTACAACAGAGTCTCACTGTGTAGCCCTGGCTGTCCTGGAACTTGCTCTGTAGTCCAGGCTGGCCTCAAACTCCCAGAGATTAGTCTGCCTCTGCCTCCTGAGTCCTGGGATTAAAGGCATGTGCCACTATGCCTGGCTTTCCTGTTTTAATTTCTCAAAGCTTATGATCATGCCTCTTTCTAGAAAGTGTAGAAAGAAATGGAAAGTCCAAATCTACAAGGCAAGACACAGAGAGAAATGATTTCCACATACGTAAAATAAATGGAAGAAATTCAATATCCATTAAAAATTATTATAATCAAAAGAAGATGAGGAATGCTACATCAATCTTCTAGAGCTTGGAAAATAATAAGTACTATTAGAAATAAGATTAAAAGGGGACCGACAGGTTGCTCATTGTGTAAGGGCACACTGGTCACAGAAGCCTGGTGACCTGAATTTAATACACAGAATTCACAGGAAGGTGGAAAGACAGGACGAACTCTTGAAATTTGACCTCTGTGCACATATACACAATAATAAAGATTAATAAATATGAAAAGTAGTCCAAGTGTCAGCTCTCAAATTAAGGACCTTAAATAAAGATGACTTCATGAAAGTCATGTAGGGTCACAAGTTTAAAAATAAAAACAAAAGAAAAATGGTAAGTACTTTGTCAAAACATGCTTGATGATACTTCAGCCACACTAAATTTTCCCAGGGATGCTTGGTTGGAACAAACTTGCTGTGTTCATTCTTGTTCACTTTTGCCTAACCAAGCTGTCTCTCAGTTGTCTGTCAGTGGCAAATGTGTGAGTGTAAATGCTCTTTGTGTCAGTGACAAATTTGTGTGTGCATTCTCGGTCAGTAGTAAATGTGGGTGCGTGGTAATGCTCTGTTAGTGATAAATGTGTGTGCTCATGCTCTTTCTGGAGCAGATTAGATTTAAGAACTTTAAACCCTTCATAAAATATCTACCGTGCGTCTTTGAACACACTATAAGTTTTTAAACACACTATAAGTTTTTAAACATTAGTAGGACGTAGTCCCTAAAGTGCTAGCTAGCATTAATATCTTTCTGGAAATTTCTGAATGACTGTCAATTATTTACATGTATCATCAGGCACTTGAGGTGGCATGTGAATTATGTAGTCTGGACAACTGTTGTTCAGATATGAAGTTATTTATTTATTAACAGCAGTGTTAAGGATCAAACTGTTGGCTAATTTATGTTCCACAAGTGCTCTGCCATTAAGTTATCACACACACACACACACACACACACACACACACACACACACACAAATGCAGGAATTTATTTGCTGTTAAAACCTAACTTATTAAGCTGGGCACAGTGGATCAGCACTTGGGAGTCTGATGCAGAAGGATCACTGCAAATCCAAGATCAGTCTGGGCTATATAGTGAGTTTCAGGTCATTCTTAGCTAGGCTTTCTCTCAAAATATCAAAATAATTAAATAATAACACCATTTACATTTCAAGAGTGTTCATTTTCTGGAACTTCAAAGTAACTGACTTGAAAAGCACACGAGCATGAAAGTACAGGGAAAGTGTACTGGAGATGGAAATTTCTAAGTAGGGACAGAGGGTAAGGGCAAGAGAAGGGGTTGGGAAGGAAAAACTCATTGTGTCTAAGGATTATGAAAAAGCCATATGGAAAGCTACTATTTCCTAAGCTAAGTTTGAAACATAACTTTAAAAAAACGTTTGAATGTAAGTATCCTGCATGGGTGGACAATGCTGCTTTCAGAAGTCAGCGATTATTAATTCATAAATCCTAGTGCTGGCGTGGGCTACCTCCCTACAGGGTGGTCTGGGAAGCCCCCAGAACGATGCAAGCTGTTATCATTGCTCTTGGTTGACTAGACAGGAAGACCCTATTGCCTGAGGACATCATATACACTGCATGCAGGACACAGAGATCGAGCAGGAGCTGACTGGAAGTCTTCATGGTGCCAGAGAGTGCTCTGCAGACAGCTGTGGGAGAAAACCCATGAGCAGACTTACTCAGGTGTAGACCTTGAAGGCAACAGTACCAGCCTGCCAGGTACTGGCAAGGTTGTGCCCAAGGTACAACTGTGGCATTCGATTAGGAGGGTAGCCAACTGCTTTCTGATGGGATTTGAGTTCTTCTCTACTGGAGAGAATTCATATCAGGTAGTATATAACCTAGTCAAAAACCCTTAGATAGGGATGTCATAGGCCCTAACAGGGATGGAGAACCTACCATTATTTTGCCAGGGGGACAATTTTTTGAACTGCCTTCTAAATATTGTTTATACTTGTAAATTAGATTAGTATTGATCTCAGCCTTGGCCAGAGCAGCCTAAATGAGACACCTATCACTTTTTTTCTTTTTGTAACTGAAAATATTTTGACATACAATATATTCTGATCATGGTAATCCCTCTCTCATCTCTTCCTAGGTCCTCCCCACCTCCCCACCCATCTAACTCTGTGCCTTCTTTCTCTGCCTCTTTAGAAAACAAACAGGCAAATAAAAACAAACAAACAAGAATAAAAACAAACAGAAAAAGAAAACAAAAGGCCCAAGAAACAGATACAGGCACACACGCAAAACCTATAAACATGGAATCAGAAACTGCAATATATAGGAAGAAGAGCAGTAAAGTTAAAAAAAAAATCTCCAAAATACCATGAGTTCATGTTGTGTCTGCCATCTACAACTGGCCGTGAGACTGCCCTTAGGTACACCATTTATTTCTAAAGTGAGACAAAAACCTGTCTAGTTGGGCCAATTCAACAGATACTATCCTGCTACATTAAAAGAATTCGTGTACTTTTGAGAGAAACACAATCAAGTGAACAAAGGTTACTGTGTTTCAAATACATCCTCTCACCTGTTTTCACCACAGTAAATCCTGGTTTCTTCTCTGGTCCTCTTTCTGTAGTGTTCTGTATGCCTTGTGCACCGGACTGAGCATCTCTTTCACTAGACATCCTTGTTAGATTTTGTGTCAATGAGAAAAATGCCTCAATTAGATTGACTGCGAGCAAATCTGTGGGGCATTTTCTTAATCAGTGATTGATGTTGGAAGGACCCGCCCACTGGGCAGTCCCCCTCCCCCTTGCTCGGGTGGTTGTGGGTTGTGGGTTGCATGAGCAAGTCATGGGAGTTAAGTCCATTCCTCCATGATCCCTACTTCAGCCTCGACCTCAAATTGCTGTCCTGACTTCCCTTCATGATCGACTGCAGCTGTAACCTAAAATAAACCGTTCCTTCTGTTGCTTTTGGTCATAGTGTTTATCATGGCCATAGACATTAAGACACCAGGTTTGGGACATTTTCTAGTCTATGATTTTGTTGAAGATATTCTCTGTCCCTTCATTGTGCTATTCTTATCCTATGTCTGTAATTCAAAGGTTCGATCTCATATCTCAAAGATCGCATCTTTCTTATATGTTTAAAATAACTTTCTCATTAACATTTACTGGGTGACCCAATTCCTTGACTTTGTCTTCCAACCCTGACTCTGTTTCCCACATGATCATCTCTGTTGCTGAGGTTTTCATTTGGTTTATTGAGTCTTTTGTTTCTAGCATCATTTCAATTTGGCTTTTCTTCAGCAGTTCTCTTTACTGAATTCTCTATTCTTGTCTTGGATTGACTTCCACATCAGTGTGTAGACTCAGCAGATGAAAGGCACTTGCTACCAAGACTTGAAAAGCTGAGTTTAACACAAGACTCAAACCACTGACCAAGAGAATTGACTCCTAGAAGTTTTCCTCTACCTACCTACCTACACACAGAAACACAGACACACACACAGACACACACAGACACACAGACACACAGACACACACACACCGGTGTGTGGGTGTGGGTGTGGCTGTAAAGAAATAAAGTTCCCTCCTCTCCTTGCTGTTCTTCAAAAAAAGCAACGTGTCTGTGTGTGTGTGTGTGTGTGTGTGTGTGTGTGTGTGTGTGTGTGTGTGTGTAAATTTCCTCAAAGATTGAAACATCCCATCCTGCAGGCAAGCAGGATGGTAAACAACTCAAAATACCTTCAGGAAGTCCCTGAAACTGACCAGATTCTTTAAATTCTCCCTGCTAGAAAAGGAATAAAAGCTGAGAGTCTCAGAGAAGCCAAGATGCAAAGATGCCTCTCAGATAAAACCAAGCAGTCAAGACCCTGAGACAGAATCCCCTGCCTGGAAGAGGTTTAGACTAGAGTAGCTTGGAAAGGATACTCTCCAGCCCATTGAGCTGCCTGCAGGCTGCACAGTATGCTCCAGGTTGGCCAGGTTCTGTGTGCCCCCCAGCTTCTGTAATCTGTCACCCATGCTGGGGTGGGCCTTGGTGATTCAGTTGTCTAAGTCATTTCTGCGAGTAAAAGTAACCCCTCATCCATATTCCTGTAACTCCCCAAAAAACTCATGGTTCACCAACTTGGACTTTGATGGTATTAAAGGGTTGGGTTGGGGTTAGGGTTTGTCTGTCTTTGGGCTTCCTATCTGGAGTGAGTAGGCATGTGTTACATCTTCCCAGGAAAGTTTTGTCACACAACAGATGTTCATATTCATTCTCCCTCCCTCCCTCCCTCCCTCCCTCCCTCCCTCCCTCTCCCTCCCTCCCTCCCTCCCTCTCTCTCTCTTTCCCTTTCTCTCCCCTTCCTCTCTCCATTATCTCCCCATCCTCCCCCTCCCCCTTTCTCTGTGTATATTAGGCTGGCCCCAAACTCAGATCATTTTCTCCTTTTATGTGAATGTCATAAGCCTAGATTTGACCCTGAAATAAGAAGTTATCTCTGTATGAGACAAGCTTCATTCTGAGTTTTCCATTAGACATTATTATAGGAGAAATATAAAAACCGAGGGAACGCCTAAATTCAAGATTAGCAGCCGAAAACCATAAGGCTTTGCTCTACAGCTCACATAGAGATGACAGTATGTTCACATTACCTTGCTTGGTGTCTGTTCCAGCCTGGCTGTCTTTCAAACAAAAGTAGAAGGGTTGTGCTTACTTACTTCCTTCAAACCAAACTGAATAGGCAGTTGCATAACTTGCCAGGACAAGTAGTAGAATGAGTCAAGATGGGACCAACCCCAGGAAAATTGTGAATTAGGCAGTTTGTCTTCAGTGCCACACCTACAAGTACTACATACACCTTCCTGATCCCCTCCCTTGTATCATTAGCCCCGAGGGTCCCTGGCATACCACAGGCCTCTCCCCCTTCACATCACTGAAACTGACTACCCTTCTTGCCTCTTCACTAATTAAAATTTACTGCTTCAGTTTCTCTTTCCCTTGGGGGTTTAAAGTGACAAGTGCCTAATCTGATAATGCCATCCACATTAATATGTGGAGAGAAAGCTAGAAAGGTGAAGTGAATTTTAACCATGATCTTCTAAAGATAACGCCTTTACAGGTTAACTCATTAGCAACTTGCAGTGAGAATTTAGGTGTTTGGGCACAGGGAAAGCCCTCAGCAGGTCAATCCAAGTAGGAACAGAAGGATCACATTAGGTAGACACACTGCCAGCACTAATCTGAGAGATGAACTAGCCTGGTCTAGGTGGCAAATGAGGGAGAACCAGAGGAAATAAGTATCAAGAAGAAGCTTGTGGGGCAAAGGAAGGTTGATTTGGGTGATAGAACAATTAAAATTTTCTATCTTTTACAGGGCTAGCTAGTCCTAGGACCTACTAGCCATTTTCCAAAGTTTTTGTTTAGAAGAAAACTTACTTTCATAAAACATTAAACTAATTCTCCAAGCCATATAGCATTCTCTCATTTTTAATGTTGAGTTTACAAACAGTTCTCAGACAGACTTCTATCTCTATTTCATCCTGCAGAATGTTTCCAACCTCCAAAGTGTTTAGAGTAGGAAAATGAGGGTCACAGAAGGCATATATCTTGCCAAGATTTGTACACAGGTCTTCTGAGAGTTGGGCTGTCCTCACCACTGCTGAGCTACCAGACAGCTTCTCCTGTCAACATTTAGACTTATCTGTGCCCTTGCTGGCATGTAACTATGTCCTAGGGGAATTCTTGTATTTAAAAGAGTTCAGTTACTCCCCTCAAAAAAAAAAAAAAAAAAAAAAAAAAAAAAAAAAAAAAAAAAAACCTATGTATTCAGTGGCCCCGGAGGGTAACTGTATTCCTATCTGATTTGAGTCGCCCCATCCCCCACTCCCCCAGGTAATTCTTCATTCCCTGGGAAGTGTGAACAGTGCTCAGGCCTCACAAAGTCTTTCTTGAGCATGGGAGCTGGTGCGCTCCAATTACCTGCTCATGTCTGGGTGAATAACTTATCTTGCTCCTGCTTCTTACCTGGGCAGAGTTCCCATCACAGTTCTCAGTCTGTTTAGCAAGAAGGAACAATATGTTTCTGGGCTTAACAAGGAGGAAAACACTAACATGGCTCATCCAAGCCAGAATACGAATGTTTCACACTGAGAAGAGCCTAAGAAACCAGCTGGGAAAACAGTGTACAGATGTGGATGAACTCAATTTCAGCCTTTAAGGTAAAAAAGGGGGCATTTTAAAGTGACTGATATTTAAATCATGCAATCTTAACATTTTAGAGAGATTGAGACCCTTCCCCCTCCCCTTTACGGGTGTTTGTTAGAACAGAGAGATGATTCCCTTAGAAACAAAATTTAATCGGGTGTGAAATGTGATATGGCCTTGGGTTGTTGGTCACTCAGAAACCATCCTCGGGACACATGGATTTCAGAAAAGTCTGTGTGGAATGGAAGGGCTACCCTACAGCAGACTCCAACATACATTACACATATGTGAACTCACTCCACAAAGTTGTCCTTTGACTTCCACATGCACATCATTTATGTACACATGATAAATACAATAAAGTAAACAAAATCTCTAAAATGAAAAAATATAAGGTATGATAAACAAACCCACAAGAGTTGTAGAAGATAACATTGGAGGCTATTTTTGGTAACAGGAAGTAAACTAGTTTGTAAGCACACAAAGATGGTCATAAAAGAAATTGAAATCATTCTAACTTGCACTATTATGTTTAATTTTCTAGTCCCTCCCTGGCCTGCAGTTCCTTTGTTGCATAGTCTGACGGAAAGCATTCTTGCCTTCTTCCTGACTTCAGTGGGAATAAATGCTGTGTTTCATTATAATGTACATTGCTGGCTTTGTTGTAAAACATGTATTTTAAAATTATATTTTCCAAATTAATTTTTTATTAAGAATGCTGCTGGATTTACAAAAATTATCAGCATCACTTGAAGCATATTATTTTTTTCCTTTGAGCTAGGAACACAGTCCACTATATACATTTTTTCTATTACTGGACTCTTTCTATATACCTAAAATAATTCCTCTTACATTTGGCATATAAGATAGTACTGGGTCCTATTTATTAATTCTTTCTTTCTTTAAAATACATTAAAAAAGATTAACCTTTTGTGGTTTTGGTTTTATTTTAAACCAACCTTTCAGCTCCTCCCAAACAGAGGGGATTACAGTAGTAAGAAGCCTTGAGGGCAGACACCTGAAATGGCTTCATACAAAAGGATAAAAAACGCTCACGACACTGTAGTTTGTCCATTTTTGTGGAAGTTCACAGCCACTATTTTCTCCATTCTGTTGTACCTTCTTTCTGACCGGTCACAAGGTATGCCAAGCTTTATGGATGATACTTTTCTTTCCAATAAATGTATCCATTTTCTTTCAATGGCAAACAGAGTCAAGTGTTCTGTTTTTGTTCCTCCAAACAGGCCTCTCCCTATCTTACCTCCCTGATAAATGAACCGGAACATTCAAAACTGGGGGAAGGGCTCCAACTATTCTCTGTCTCCACTCCAGCAGGCTGGCCTTGCTCTCTGTTATTTACTGACTGGCTCGTTCCTCCTGCTGCTCTCTAGTTTTACGTGGTTTCCTGTAGCTTCTTTCCCTCATTCAGAGTCCAGATTACGTTCCCTAACTCCCTAACTTTTCCTTTGCTTAAGTACTAAAAACTGGCTGAACCTTCTGGCTCTAGCTTTCAAATTGTTTCTAGAATGCCAGCTTTCTCCCTCGGGTTTAGCTCCTTGAGGACAGGGACCTTAGACTTAGGTTGTATATGTTCCACGGAGTTAGAGGAGTCACATTCGGCGCATGCTTGCAAGGCATATTTGAACACATCCATCATAGTTATTCATTTGGTAAATGAGATAATGAAAACTCAAATAGTAGCCAAACGTAAATCATTAATTAATTCCCTCATTCATCACACCTGTACCAAAGCCTCAGGGGCTGGGGAACCTAGGATTGCAGCTCGCCTGGAGAAGCCACATGACCCTAGTGTCTCCATTTTGAGAAGATCCATTAAGTAAATAAAGATCCATTTAGGGGGTCTTAGGCAAAATTAACCGCGCGCGCACGCGCGTGTGTGTCTTCGTGAGTGTAATAGAATGCTATGTAGTACTTCCAAGAACAACAAAAACTTGCCAAAAACCAGATCACAAGATGCCATTCTGTTCACTAATTCTGTAAGACTTCCTTGCAAATAGTTGAAATTAAAATGTTGTAGTTTGCAAGAAAGAAATCACCATCAGGATACGCCTTCGCCAAGCTGTAGTGTGTCTAGAAAAATAGTTCATTAATCGTGTCCTTTTACTGGAAAAACGTAAACGTTGGGATCACCAATTTCACAAAATAATAGGACAAGAAGTTCCTTGGTTTTTAAGAAAACGTGAGAGCATTTGAGCTTTCAGGGGCGGGGGGCATTTGGGGCTGTGCTGCCACAGCACACACCCTTAGGAGTCTCTCTGCAGATGTGGGAACTTCGCGGAGCTGTCTCCACTGCCCACACCATTTCTCGGTTGCCGAGTAGCTGGGGGAGCCGGCATGGCAATGCTCGCTCCCTCCCTCCGCTTCCTCCTCAGCCTCCCGGGTCGCGCAGAGAGAATCTGGAAGCCAGGCTGCGGGGGAGGGGGAGGGGTCACTTAGATTTCCCGGGCCGGGGTTGGCAGCCACGCGCTTGTCACCCTCCCCCGCGCGCCTCGGAAAGTTGTTTCTGAAGTTGAGGAGCTGTGAGGATTTTGTCCTCGGGTCGCGCAGCAGCAGCAGCAGCAGCAGCAGCAGCAGCAGCAGCATCATCATCAGCAGCAGCAGCAGCAGCAGCAGCAGCAGAACTTTGCTGCGCGGCCATCACCCTGAGCGCCGGGGATCAGTCAAAAGAAGAGCGCGGCGCCCAGGCCCCAGGCACCGGTTGCCACGGCAACCGGGGCGCTGGTCTCCCCGGAGATTCCGTCCCTAGAGACGGGGCGGGGCTCCAGGCGGACCAATGAGGCGGAGCGGAGCGGGGAGTCTGAGATCCGCGGTCCTATCCGGGTGCGGACGTGGTTGAGTGACCGGGCTAGGGGCGGGTCCGGCGCGTCGGGCCGAGGAGGAGCTGCGGGTCCGGCGCGCGAGGAACTCGGCCGGCTGCGTCGCGGCGAGGGTGACACACACACCATGGTCACAGTGCCCCGAGGACTCCGCGCCGCTGCCGAGCAGCACTCCCCGGCTCTCACGTCCTCTTCAGCCGCCTGGGCCGCACCGCGCGCGGGCGGCCGTCGCTGAGGCGCTGCGAAGTCGCCGCGGGCGGGCGGGAGCTCGGCGGGGGTCGCCGCCCGGCGATGCTGCTGCTTCTCCCGTCGCCGTCCCTTTCCGCACACGCTCGAAGCAGCTTGGGGAAGAAGAGGCGGCGGCTCTCGGCGCCCGCGCGCTGCGCTCCGGTGGCCTCACCGGGGCTCCCCACGCACCGGTAAGAAGCACGCGCGGCCCGACCGGGTCAGCGGGATGTGCGGGGCCTCCGGGACGTCCCGTCGGGTTCCCCCCCTCGTCCCCTCGCTTCCGTCGGTTCCGGTGGTGGGGTGCCTGGTGCGCCGAGGGTGGGATGCAAGACCTGCAGTCTCACCCAAGCAGAGATTCCCCCTCCCGCTCCCCTCCCCCCGAGTGGGAGCGGTGGGCCGTGTGGATCACAGCGAGTGACATTGCCCCGTGGAGCTGGTGCGGACGGCGCGCGCGGAGGGAAGGGCTCCCGGAGTCTGTTTCTAATTTCTGTAAATGATTGTGGAGATGGTGTGGTGAGAGGCGGCCCAGAAGAATGTGTCTGTGTAAGGGATCGGAGAAGGGGGTGGGGACAGGGGGGGACAGAGGGACACCGGCTGATCAAGCCCTTTTATTAGTTTGCTTCTCTTCGCTCCAGGTCAGTCTTGCCGAGCCTTTCTTTTGCTCGTTACAGGAGCGCGTAGAGCTGCAGAGTTAAAAGTTAAGCCAAAGTCACGGAACTTTTGGAAACCTAATTTCCTTCTGTTGTGTGTTGGGGCGGGGAGGCGGGGAGTCTCAGGGACGAGTTATACAGCAGTGCAGGTTGCTTTGGCCTTTCCGGAGTTAAGATGGACACCTCCCCACAATTGCGACTAATCTTTTCGACAACCTTCTGTTATTTTCGCTTAATTGCATCTTTGAAATAACAAACGCGGTGACTTCATAGGGAGCTGCCTGGAGCTGAGTTTACCTCTCCGAAAATGGGGCAATCGGGTTTGTTTTCAAGGCGGGCCCTGCACAAAATGTGGGACACCTGAACTGTGGGTTGAAGGACGCTGCTAATTAGGAAGATTTAAAAAGGTGTATCTAGAGAGTTTATTAAAGGATGGGAAGGGGAAAAAAAGTACCTGTATTATGAAACAGGCGTTGGTATTTTCCCAAATTCTTGAACTGGGTTGGCAGGGTCGGGGTGAAAACCTGCTTCATTCTCGTTTTCTGCCAGTAGTGGTGATGAGGTACAAATTATTTCTTCACTCAATAAATTCATAAATTCATTAAGATAAATACCATGTCATTCAGTCCTACGTGTGCTTTGCAGTGTTTTTCATAACATTTTGTTCTAAATTCGGTGTTCTTCAGTTTTCCTGGAAGTACCTGCGGGGAGAAAGGAGATGGCTATTAGAATTTAAAATGGGAACTATTCAGGATTAATTAGAAAAAGGATGCATAGTGTCTTTTACTTTCAACATCAAAGAACTGTGACTTCCTTTTATATCATTACATAGATTTGCCTTTGAATTTACATTGTCCCACCAACACTTTGCTATGCCAAGCCTTTCTTTCTTTCTCTCTCTCTCTCTCTCTCTCTCTCTCTCTCTTTCTTTCTTTCTTTCTTTCTTTCTAGGATGATTATCAACATCCAAAAGCGTGAGCGTGCGTGCACACACACACACACACACACACACACACACACACACACACACACACACACACACACACACACACACCACGTTCAGTATAAAGGGCAGAAATGAATAACACAATAGGGTGTCAAAAGTTGTAAAGCTTGTTTTATCTTGTTTGTTTTTAAGATGCCCCTTAAATGCAGGATTTCAGCAGGAGAATTGACCAGCCATTTGTTTTAGGGTAGATAGTAGGTGTTCATCTTTTAGATGGTGGTGGCGATTGGACTGGGGGTGGAACCCAGGGTCTTGAACAGGCTAGGTGAGTGCTTCATACTGAGCTGCATACCCACACCTAGGATTTATCTTACAGAGCTTATCTTTTATTTATGAGCAATGAATCTAGCCATGTTTCACCTTTAAAGATTAGGGATTGGGTGAATGAGCATTGTTGCTTGTCCATCAACAGCTGGATGTTTTTGTATTTCATCTTCTTGCCAAGTCCCAAATCTATTGTAGAAAAAGAGTATCTGGGAAAACTGGAAATTCTTTTTTCTCTATTTCTTCCCCTTTCTTTCTGCCATAAAAAAGTGAATCACTTTTATAGTATAATCAAATTATAATTAATGTTATTTAAAATTGAGATGAAATACAACCTCACTCCAAGCCAGTACATCTGTTGGCATATTTTTATTTGGAATGTGTTTTGGGAAGTCTGTACCTCTCATTAGAATAGTGAGTTTAAAGTATTGTTTTCAGGCCTCTGATGCAACTGGCATGACTCCTTTGAGTTCATATCACTTTAAAAGGTAGGAGATTGAGAAAAGAGGTACGATCCTGCAGTTTAGGATAGATAGCTCTTCACTAATGGCAAAGGTGGGACATTTGCAACTCTGGATTCTTCCTCCCCCACTTCCTTTCCTGAAAGTTTTTCTACATTTAAAAATTAAATCAGGTCTAGCACACAGGAACTGTATTTTTTGAAAGATAGCTTTTCACCAGTAAATTGATACATGAGCTAATTAAAAGTTATACATTTCATGTTATATCAGAACTAGCATGCTAGCTACACTGAGAGAGGAGACCTTATGATAGTCTAGGGAAAAGTAGAAACATTTTAAAAAGATCCTTCTATTCTGTTTTGTGTTCTGTTTTGTTTTGAGACAGGGTCTCTCTATAGAGCCCTGATTGTTCTGGAACTCCCTATGTAACCAGGCTGGCCTGGAATTCACAGAGCTCTGCCTCCCCCTTTCTCCCTACTCTAGATCCTTCTATTCCAATGTCATGAGCAAATACCCTGTTCTGTCCAAACTCCATTCCCAAATGTGTGGCCATTATTAATAGCTTGTAAAGCAGTAGGAAATCAACTGTTTAATTATTTACAAAAAACAATAAAACAAAAGAGTAACTCCTAAGAGATCACATATAGAAGCTGGTGTAGATACGGCCCTCAAACTTAAAGTGTTTCTGTCATGGCTTGCTTGCTATCTGATTCACAGGAGCTTCAGGAACAGAGGCTGCTGTTACTTGTTTAGATGTCTGATTACCCTATGCCTGACCAAAGAAACTTGCTTTTCTATTGTTTTGTTTTCATGATGGAAAAGTGTGAAAATGTTTTCAAAGGAACTGCCTGGAGCAGAACCTGTGCTGAGGAGTTCAAAGGCCCCAACTGTCTGGCAGAGGTCTCCAAACCCCAAAGACCTTCTGAAGGCCATGCCTCACCGTGAATAATTCAACAGTGTCTCCTTCCAGTTTAGCTAGAAGATGAGATTAAGTATGTGCAGACACGGTTAAGTGCAAGTTCACAGTCTTGTTCAGCCTGTTTGCCCTCCTTGCTAACCTGTTTGTTACAGATTGAAATAGCATTCTTAACTTTAGAAGCTTGTGGCTATCTCCTGAGGTCATTTCTGAATGTCTAGACTGGTGGCTCTCAACCTTCCTAATGCTGTGACCCTTTAATACAGTTCCTCATGCCGAGAT
Organism: Cricetulus griseus; assembly: GCF_003668045.3. Taxonomy (NCBI): domain Eukaryota; kingdom Metazoa; phylum Chordata; class Mammalia; order Rodentia; family Cricetidae; genus Cricetulus; species Cricetulus griseus. The sequence goes on from NW_023276807.1 coordinate 165,310,527, forward strand.
GATCCCCAGCCATAAAATTGTTTTGGTTGCTACTTCATAACTGCAATTTTGCTACTGTTATGAATCATAACAAAAATATCTGATATGCAGGATATCTGATATGTGACCCTGGGGGGTTGTAACCCACAAGATGAGAATCACTGGTCTAGACTGTGTAGCTCAAATTTAGTATTAGAGTTCTTTCTTTTTGTTTTGTTTTGTTTTTTGCTTGAATCTGGGTTGTCAAAAGGCCGTCAAAGAAATGTCTGCTTCATTTAGCACCATGCTTCCTTTCTCATGTTCTTTGTAGCTTAGTGGTACCCAGCTACATTATACTTTAGAGTCAATTAGATAGGTTTTAATACTTTGTATGCTCAGACATCAGCCATATCAAATAAAAAAAATCCTTAAGGTAAGACCAGGCATCTGAAGTTCTAAAAGCTACTCAAGAAATTACACCATAGAAATACCTTTGGAAGCAATGCTCTATCTTCACCTACATAGTATAGAAAACTCAATTCTCACAAAGCCAGCTATCTTCTAATGTCATTATAGTCATTCTGTGTGTATTTGTGTGTGCATGGGAGCATCTGCTCATGCATGTGCATGTGTTTTCTGAGTCATTTTTCTTCAGCTTTAAATTTAAACCATGTGCAGTCTATTTACTTGTCTTCTCCGATGCTGGCGTTAAATCTGGAGCCTTGCTTATGTCCACCGACTCCATTCCTAGCCTTGAAGTTGTTCTTTTCTAAGATTTGTTTTATTTGTGTGTATGAGTGTTTTGCCTGTATGTATGTATGTGCAATATGTGTGTCTGGTCCATGGAGTCCTGAAGGCAGCATTGGATACACTGGAACTGGAAATCCAGACACTTGAAGCCTCCGCATGGGTGCTGGGAACTGAGCCTGGGTCCTCTGCTAGAGCAACACGTGACCTCAGCCATCTTTCCAGCCCTCCAAAATTGTTCTTCTTTTTTTTTTTCCAGACAGGGTTTGGAGCCTGTTCTGGAACTTGCTCTGTAGACCAGACTGGCCTCGAACTCACAGAGATCCATCTGTCTCTGCCTCCCGAGTGCTGCAAAATTGTTCTTTTTAGAGGAGATAAATTCCATATCTTTTTTTGTTTTTTGGAGGGGGGTTGTTTTTTGTTGTTTTATTAAAAAATTCTGTTCTTTGTGACTGCAATGCATCATGGTTATGCTTCCCTTATCCCCTTCCTCCATCCCTCCCCCAGTCCTGCCAGTCCCCTTTTCCTTATAAACCTCTTACCCACAGTCGTGTCCATTTGTCTTGTTCTCACAGAGTTTACCCAAGGCTGTCTGTGTGGCCACAGATTTTGAACTATCCATCAGAGCCTGCTGTGCTCACCAGTGGGTATGCAACTTGATACTCTGCCTTCCCATCTTCCCAGATGTTGCTATATTGACTGTTCTAGGTTGTCAACATGATTTCATTAGGAATTAACTAAAAGCCAAATGACTGGGTACACCTGTGAGGTGTTTGCTTGTTTTTATTTTTGTTCATTTGTTTTTATTTTTTTCTTTTCTTAATTAAATCATTTGAAGAGGGAAGATCCACCTTTAATTTGGGCCACACCTTCTGCTGGCAGCCTGTATAAAGGACATGGAAGAAGGAAGCTTTTGCTCTTTGCCTTCCTGCTCTCACTGACAAGTTCGTTCCTTCGCTGGCATTAGAGCCCACTTCTTTGGATTCTCACATATACAGAAGATCAGCTGAGACATCCAGCTTCATGGACTGAACAATTGCTGGGTTCTTAGACCTTCCATTGGTAGACAGCCATTGTTGAACTAGCTGGACCACTAGAATGTAAACCATTCTCATAAATCCCATAAATATATGTGTATTTATGCATCCCTTCTATGAGTTCTGGTCCTCTAGAGGATCTTGAATAATATACAGTTGGCAGTAGTTTCACAGTAAGTGATAGGGCTGTGTTATCCCTTCCTCATTCACAATTGACTGTTGCTGAATGTAGCTTGTATAGGCCTGGTGCCAGTAGGTGTAGCTGCCATCATGCTTAGAAATTGCATTGTGTAGCCCTTCTTACCTAATGGCTCTTCCATTTTTTCTGTCCTCTCTTATGCAATGTTCATTGAGCCTTAGAAGGGTGGTATAACTGTTTAGGCTGAGTCCTCAAGTGCCCTTTGTATCAGCATGTTGTGCAGCAGTAAGTTTCTGCATGCCCCTCTTTTCATTGCAAGATGTGTAGACATTTCATTGAGAATATAGCCAGGTGCTTGAATACCTATTTCTGTTTGGTGGTGCTGTTTGGGTAACTTTAGGAGATATTGCCTTGCTGAAGGAAGGATGTTACTGGGGAAGCCATGTGTCATCCCCAGTTCTTTCTCTCTGATTCCTGCTTATAGTTCAAGATGTGAGCCCTCGGCTTGCTAAACCAGCCACCATACTTCCTGACTGCCTCCTTGGCATGATGGACTTCTCTCCCTTTGGAACCATAAGCCAAAATAAATTCTTTCTTAAGTTGCTGTGGTCATGGTGTCTTACCACAGTAATAGAAAAGTCATTAATACAAGCAGTTTCTCTGGTTAAAACTAAGTACCCTATGTAGGTAAATAGTGATATTTAGAATGTGGTTTGATGGTATTAACTCAACCAAGAAGCAGGATTAGGTTCTCACCTAGGGCTCAAGACCTCCTCTGTCATTGGTTTTGGACTGGGTTTAAAGGACTAGGTATGGATTCCCTCTTTGTGGAACAGGCCTCACATGGAGTCATCTAACACTTGGTTACCCCCAAATAGTTGTGCCATTGTTGCATCAGTGGGTACTTGCCTGGTAGGCTGGTATTGTACTAACTAAAGTTCCCGATGATTTAGACCATTGATGTTCTTACTCCTAGTAGCTGTATAACACCATGCAGCCCTATGAGAACCAGCCAGCAGGGAGAACGCTTCCCAGTCAGCTCCAGTTTGACTGCTCTATATGTTGCATCCAAGGTGTGTGGTCTTTCCAGCAGTAGGTTCATATGACCTGGAGAGTAACTTTCCTAGTTAGCTTTTTCTTGCTGTGGTATAACACCCTGACCAAAAGCTGCTTGGGAGGAAAGGGTTTATTTGACTTATACTTCCATAGTTCATCTTTGAGGGACGTTGAAACAGGACTGAATGAAGCAGAGACCACAGAGGAACGCTGCTTATTTCCTTGTTTAGCAAACTTCTTATCCAACTCAGGACCATCTGCCCAGGGGTGTACCACTTACAGTGGGTCCTCCTACAGAAATCATTAATGAAGAAATGCCCCATAGACATGTCCACATGTCAGATCCTTGATAGAGATACCCTCTTTTCAGGTGACTCCAACTTCTGTTAGGTTGACAAGACTAACCAGCACAGTAACCAAAGCTCCCAAAAGCTATGCAGTCTCTTGCCATTCTGATATAAATGAAGTAGGAAATTTTACATGGTATGTCTTTTCTCACTTGAGGACTACCATTTTTTTTGGCAACTCTGACTTGTTAGGGAGGCTGAAAGTTGTAATTTTTTGTGGTCCTGAAACAAATTATAGTAGATATTGGGGATTCAAGCATTGTTCTTTCTGAATTCAACATCTTGTGTCTGTTTGTCTGTCTGTCTGTGAGTGTGTGTCTGTGTGTTTTGTTTTTGAGACAGCATCTAGCTATGTAGCCCAGTCTAGCCTTGAACTGTTTGCTCTTCATTTTCATTCTCTACACAGCTAGGATTACATTTGTGTGACCACACAGGGCTTCCAGTGGGTACCTTGAGTACTGCACATGCTCCTTGGGGAGGCTTGCTTATGGCAGTAAGACCATTTGATACCTCTGTTCTTTGCATTATTTGGTACTTCATTCTTGGTAATATATCATTCATTCATGCAGTTGGACAATCAGCACTTGGTCTACTATCTACCCACTAAGATGAGTTAATATTAACATTTTATCAAAACAAATCAATGTCTATTCATAGCCATTTATAAATGTTTAGCTTTTGTGAAAACAGAACCCAGAGTGTCTTGCTTTGTTTATTCACATTCAGGGGGTAGTTAGGAAGCACAGCATAGCAGAAAGAGTTCAAATTTTTGAGTTTAGGTAGTCCTTGGTGTAAGTTTTAGTTAACAGAGTGATTTTGCATAAGTTTTCTGAGTTTGTTTCATAAAATGGAAAAAAAATATCTCCTTATCACTCAGGGTTTAGCTGCCCTGGTTTACACTGTTTTGTTTTGTTTTGTTTTGTTTTGTTTTTTGTTGTTGTTGTTTTTTGTTTTGTTTTGTAGGTTGGATTTTTTTTTTTTTTTTTTTTTTTTGAGGAGACCTGCCTGTGCTTTTGTTACCAGATTTGTTTATAACTGTACCTGATCTACTTTAGGATTAAAAAGGAAACAAGATAACATAGATGAGTAAACCTATCTGGTGCCTTTGAAAATGTGACATAAGAGAGACTGATGAGAAATGCTCACCATACCTTTAGACTACAGCTAAGACAGCAACAACAGTTGTCAGTGTTTGTGTAAATCATCTAGTTCGTGATGTAAATGGTTTACAACGATGTGAAGCCTTTCACTAGTCACTTAGTGCTCAGGATTACTTTATTTTGAAAAATACTGGGGGTGGGGTGGGGGAAGAAAAATGGTTTCTGTCACCAAACTCAGTTGATTTTTTTTTTTTTTTAGCATAGAAAAGATAGGAAACCATTGTTTATTGTACAGTAATAAACACAGTAGGAGTTTTCACAAAGAAAGTGTGGGCTGATGAGACGAGAGGACTCGCTTGGAAGCACAGCTTGGTGAGCTGAACCTTGAGACTATTAGACACCTAGAATGAGCATGCTGTGTCCTAGAGAAAACAAGTGAATGCAGAGAAAGGAATTGTGCAACCGGAAGTGCTGGAGATGACTTGAGAGAGTGGGGAAAGAGAGAGGAGGGCGGATCCTGGAGTCAGAGACCCAGGGAAGTGTAATGCAGGGAGGGAGTCAGGTGGGACAGTGGCTGCTAAGCCTGGGCAACCAGTGAGAGTCAGGCTGGTAGGAGAGGAGGAACAGGCTGGCAGCTGCAGCCCGGGATGGGGGTGGGGGGAGGTTGCGTGGGTTTTTTCAGCAAAGTGGAAAAGTGCTTTCCCCAGCACTTTGTGAATTTACACAGTAAGCCAGCTATTGGCTGAATTAAATTTATTTATTGTGTACTTCTGCTATCTGACTGTTGTTAGAGCAGGCCTGGGGAGGATCTTGACTATTGATAAAATGTGTGAGGTATTTGTTTCATTGAAAATACCTTGTGATAAGTTGGCTGCTTGATCACTTAATCTAGGCCAGGAGCTTGTGTTTAAAATGAGCCAGACAAGCTGTAAATTCAGAAACTGTTTAAATGAAAACAAATCCCTTTCAGTTGTTCAGCACTCTGCTATTGTAGCTGCATTTAATTTGCCATTGGGGCAATTTTACTGTCAGCCTCAGCCTTTGTGCTTATTTATTGATGATGATAAATCACTAGGATTCAGATCTTTAAAGTAATTGGCAATGCTTTCTAAAAATTATTTTGACTACAAAAGAACTTTCTGTCCTCCTCTTAGAGATTAACGTTGAACTTGGCAGGTTCTACTAAAAGTTTTGAAATGAATCCTAACTTTCCATCTAAATCCAGGTAAATGTTTTATCTGGTTTACCATCAAATGTGATTCAGTTCAATAAACATAGTAAGTATTTGACCACTTGATGTTGACTTTATAAAAGCTTTTAAATTTATTTGTGTGTGTGTATGAGTGTGTGTGACATAGCACATGTGTGGAAGTCAGGACAACTTCATGGAATTGATTCTTATTTCTACTTTTTACAAGTTTTGGGAATTGAACTCTGTTGTGAAGATTAGCAACAAGAACCTTTACCCACTGAACCCTCTCATAGGCCCCTGGTGTACACTTTTCATTTTCAGAAAACACACAGAATTCCTTCACTATCTACAGATACTTAACTGATTGTTTTTAGTGCTCTGGTTGACTCACTTAATCTGTTAACCTCGTGATGTGGTACAAGATTCTAAAACAGCATCCTAACTAGCTAAATCATGACGGGTCCACACACATTGATTGTCATGATTAGTTAGATGTACCCAACAGTTCTAGTGTGTTTTCCTTTGCTGCTACTTTTAAGACAAAGTTCTTTTTTAAGCTTTTGAAAAATTGCATTTATTAATTTAGTGTGTGCATGTGTGCTCAGGCACCCTATGCTTCCTCATGTCTGAAGGTCAAAAGACTGCTTGTGGAATTGGTTCTATCCTTCCATTGTGTGGGTGAGACCCAGGGATCGAATGCAGATCATCTGGCATGGTGGCAAGTGCCTTTGCCATCTGAGCCATTTTCCAACTCCAGAAATTTCTAAGAAAGGAAGTATTTCTAAGGAAAGCTCCAGAGGGAATAATGTTAGTCTACCAACTAAATTATCAAACTCCCGGTTTACTTACTTACTTACTTACTTGAAAATATGTTACTTCTTGACTGTGAAAAAGATTTAAGCAAGAATATTTTCAAGAAAATTTTTCATTTATTATTACTGGAACTATTGTATGGAACTATCTGTGTGTAGGGGGCAGAGGACAACTTTGTGGACTTCGATCCTTCACTTTTATATGGGTTCCAGAGATCAACTCAGGTTACCTTGCTTGTGTGGAAACCACACTTACATCTCAGAGGGTAAATAACCAAGAATTTCTTATTCTGTCACAAGAAAAACATTTACCATACTATGTGCTACAAGGAATAAATCCTATTTATATGATTTATTTAATATTTAAAAATGTTTTGTGGCTCTAGGAATAGAAGCCTGGACCTTATACATGCTAGTGAAGCATAAACATATATAATGCTTGAGCTAGCCCTCTTCTGCAAGCTGTCCCATTAAGTGATATTCCCCAGCACTAATACATATGTTATTATTTTAACATCTTTAAAGCTGTCCTCTAGATTCAGCAGTCTATAAATATGATTTGGTGTCATCATGATTTGTACATTAAGCCAATATGAGTATGAGTGTGTGTGTGTGTGTGTGTGTGTGTGTATGTTTATTGCCTTTCAAATTACTGCTATTGAAATAGATACAGAAAAGGTTACAATAAAATTATGACATCTTTGGGTAGTCACTGTGAATCAAACATACTTATAAGAATTTGAGCTAAGCATGTTGGTCCATGTCTGTAATCCCAGCACTTGAGAGGCAAATGCAGGAGAATTGCAACAACTTTGAAGCCTGGGTTGCACGGATTTTTGAGGACAATCTAGGCTATGTACCCTGTTTAAAAAAAAAAAAAAAAAAAAAAAAAAGACGCAGGCGTCATACCTGTCTTGTGATATGGCTGCTTGACCTAGTTTGTTTTATTGTCATCTTAACACAAGTTAGGAATAAGATAGGAACCTCAGTTGAGAAAATGTTTCCATCCCATTGCCTATAAGCAAATCTGTAGGGCTTTTTCTTGATTAATGATTGATGTGTTAAGGTGCAGCTTATGGGTGGTACGACCCCTGAGCAGGTGGTCCTTAGGGGTATAAGAAAGGTTGAAGAGAAAGCCATAGGATGGTCCCCCATGGGCTCTGTCTCAGTTCCTGTCTCCAGTTACCTCCTTGAGTCTTTGACCTGCCTTCTCCTGATGATGGACTGTAATCTACAAACTACCCCCACCCCTCCCAAGTTGCTTGTGGTCATGGCATTTTATCACAGCCATAGAAATCAAACCAGGATACTGCCATTAATCCTGTTTTATTGATGAGAACAGAGGCTCAGAAATACTTAGCTTCCAGAGGTCACCCTGCTCATTGATAAGGATTTGAACCCATGTCTCTGGTTCCACAGCCAAGTATCTTTACTATAACTTCTCATGTAATTAGTATCTTGAATTGAGTATTGTGACAAGGTAGGGTAAGAAAATGATCTCAAAATTTTGTAGAGATGGAGGGGATTTGGGTACTCCAACATGGAACCTATGTTTATAAAATGGTCCACCAGCCTTTAAACAGTTTGTTGTGAGAGTGGCCGTCATGTCTCAGCTTTTTGTGTCTGTGTCAACATGTTGACTCACTAATACTTCACTTTTGGTCTCAGCATTGAATGCCTCGAAAGCTAAGAAAGACAAGAAAGCGAGGAAAGAAACTGAAAATTGGAGCTACTTGGGTGCATCACAGCATTTTGTTTTAGTAATGTAAAACTAGGGACAACGTCGTGTGCTTACAGAAAAGGAATAATGGGAGATTCTCTAAATTCTTACCTGAATTTTGTGATCTGCAAGAATTAGTAATAAGGAACTCTGTAAAACAGAAATACAGTGTCTAAAGGGGAAGAGAAATCTTAGTAAATAAAGCATGATATAACCACAGTCCCTGTCTTAGTCAGGGTTCTGTTGCTGTGAAGAGCAACTCTTATAAAGGAAAGCATTTATTGGGTGACTTAGAGTTCAGAGGTTCAGTCTGTTATCATCATCACGGTGGGAGATGGCAGCACGCAAGCAGATATGGTGCTGAAGAGGTAGCTGAGAGTTCTACATCTTGTATAGGCAACAGGAAGTGAACTCTCAGTGGGTGTGGCTTGAGCATATATGAGACCTCAAAGCCCACCTCTACAGTGACACACTTCCTCCAACAAGGCCATACTTACTCTAACAAAGCCACACCTCCTAATAGGGACATTCCCTATGAATTTATGGTGGCCAATTACTTTCAAACTACCAGAGTCCTGGTTTTTGTTGTTGTTGTTTTAATGAAGAATTTCACATAAAAGAAAGCAGGAAGATGCCCCCAATGGTGATATGTAGGAGGAAACCAGCTCATTTTCAGAATGTTAGATTGTGAAGAATCTGTTGAATTGAGAATTACAATATCTGACCTGAAGATCCTTTTTAAATGTGAAGTAGGCTGGCTGATTCCCATGCATTGTATAAGTTTGACCAAGTGTTTGTTACAGAAACAAGAAGTACTTAGGCTGAGTGGCTGACTGCCTGACAAAGATGGTTAGGTAAAAATATTATCGATTTCAAATAGAAATCTGATCATCGTCAAAGCAATTCATGGCACATGCCCCTGCTGTCTTTCTTCTTACAGATACGGAAATTGAGATAGTACTAGATAAATTAATTTATGCAAAGTAATATAAATAATAAGTGGAAAAGTCCACATTTTGCATCTATGCAATCTGGTTCCAAGCTTATACACTAAATATTTCAAGTAAAAATCATTTCTTACTGTTGGTTGGGACTGGAAATAATGAACCTACTAAGATATGCCTGTTAGAGACAGCTTTGACCAGCTCCAGCCTGTGTGCTTCATGCATTGAAAATTGTTCCTTGGTTTGCTTGACAGCTGTTGTTTACAGAACTCAGAACTACTACAAAGTTTTCTTCCCTTTTGAGCAGGTTCTTTCAGTGTGGATTCTTTCTTTGGTCTTCATTGTAGGGGTAGAGTTTGCATCCTAAGGGTTCTTTTGTTTGTTTGTTTGTTTTGTTTTTCGAGACAGAGTTTCCCTGTGGCTTTGGAGGCTGTCCTGGAACTAGCTCTTGTAGACCAGGCTGGTCTCGAACTCACAGAGATCCGCCTGCCTCTGCCTCCCGAGTGCTGGGATTAAAGGCGTGTGCCACCAACGCCCGGTTGCATCCTAAGGGTTCTTGTAGACAAAAATTTAAGTCTCCAATAACCATTTTCCTCTACTCTGTTCATACAATCTTTTTTATTCTTAAGAATTATGTACTCATATCCACAGGCGGGTAGGTCACATGGCCATGTGGAAATTTTGTAAAGCAAATGTTTCTGTCGTCCACAGAAAGGCAGGAGCTGTGTGGACTTTAGGAACCGTGGCAGATGTTTACTCTGCACTATCTAACCTGTGGGTATCTCTGTGTAGACTTTAGTAACTGTGGCAGATGTTTACTCTGCACTGTCTAACCTGTGGGTATCTTTGTGTGGACTTTAGGAACCGTGGCAGATGTTTACTCTGCACTGTCTAACCTGTGGGTATCTCTGTGTGGACTTTAGTAACTGTGGCAGATGTTTACTCTGCACTGTCTAACCTGTGGGTATCTTTGTGTGGACTTTAGGAACCGTGGCAGATGTTTACTCTGCACTGTCTAACCTGTGGGTATCTTTGTGTGGACTTTAGTAACTGTGGCAGATGTTTACTCTGCACTGTCTAACGTGTGGGTATCTTTGTGTGGACTTTAGTAACTGTGGCAGATGTTTACTCTGCACTGTCTAACGTGTGGGTATCTTTAGAATAGATAAAACGGTGTCCTGTACCACCCTGAGATACCCTCTGTCACCTTCTTCATTTATATCCAGATCCCTCCCTGAGTGACTTTCTGCAAAGCCAGGTGGCAGCATTGCTGATGCCACCCTGATCTGCTTGTCTTCCTTAGCGTGGAAATGCACCGACTCTCCTAGTACTGGATAAATACATGTCTTCTGAAAAGAGTTTCTTCAAAAGAAGCCCCCGCCCCAGTATCACATATTTTTCTTTTTCTTCACATTACCTAATTTGTCAATTTTTTCACACTTTTGAACTATTATCACCATCCCCAATTATAACATTTAATTTGGAAATTTCCTTTTAATGGAGTTGCTAAGTGCTGAATAAAACTAAAGCAATATCATTCTATGTTTGGGAGGAAGAACTTTTGTCTATTTCAGTTTCCTTAGAAGATGAAGGTGCAAAGAAGCCAGGTGTACATCAATTCTCAATTGTTTTGTTTGTTTATTTATTTATAGACAGGTTCTCACTATGTAGACCAGGCTGGCCCCAAATTTACAGAGATCCACCTGCCTCTGCTGGTGTGCTGGGTTTAAGGGCATGTATTTCGCACCCATCCTTTGCATTTTTTAATTAAAAATTAAAAATCTTGTGTGTGTGTGTGTGTGTGTGTGTGTGTGTGTGTGTGTGTGTGTGATATGTGTGTATGCCTGCTTGCCACAATGTGACTGTTGAAGTCAGAAGACAACTTAGGGAAGTTGATTCTTGCCTTCCACAGTGGATTCTGGGGGATCACACTCAGGTCATGAGGCTTGCACAGTAAGCGCCTTTGCATGCTGAGCCACCTCACCAGCCCTGCAGTTTCTAAAACCATGTTTGTTTGTCTACTCTTGTTGGTTTAAGCATGAACACGAATGCTGGGGCCTCACCAAGTGGGCACTTACTTTGTGTGCTTCAGGGTCAGATTATTTTCCCCACTTAAGTGGATTGAGAAGGATACACATTTTCAGGGGTCTTCCCTTTTAGGGATTGGCTCTTTTGATTATGATTTTATGTAATTCTCTAAGTTAAACATACAGCTTAATGCTGGGACATTTCTAATACAGTTGTTTTTCTCCTAAATGCCTGGAGGGGCAAAGAAGGACTTGGCGCCTGAGCAGGGCAACCACGGTGATGGAAACCACAGTGAACTTGGGCACTCCAGCCATTGCGTGCCTGAGGGCTGCCATAGCTCCTAACTATTCTCCAGGATTTCTCTGAGAAATCTCTCTTAGTTTGTGGAATCTTCTAATTCCTAACTATTGGATATATATTTTTTTGCAAAATGTGATGCAGCCAGTTGCTCTGCCTGCCAACCAAAACAAGTCTGTAGGCCAAACCAAGGCCATGGCTTGGCAACATGTGCCCTAGTTTGTCTTAGCTTCACTCACATGGATTCACTATAGTTTGTTTTGACATTTACTGGAGAATAATAGTGATTGTAGTGATTCCATATGACTGATTAACATTTCTTCCTCACATGTCACTGAAGTAAACAACAGGTGATACCGAAAACAAGAGGAAGATATCCAGAGTGTACATGTATCAGGTACTTAGTTTCCAGGGTTTTCTTAGAAAAATTTTATTGTCAGTCTTTCTTTCTCGGGGCCAGCCATTCCTTTTCTTGCCTTCACATTCAGCATCTCTGTGCTGTTTCTATGAATGTTCTTTTCATTGGCCAGAATTGTAAAAGGAAAACCCTTCTTAGAGAAACTGAAGAAGGAAAGTCACGTTGGATCTGACTTTAGCTGCACAAACTTCAGGCATTCTTCCTCACAGCATTAACATTCCTTAGCCTTAACACTGTTCCTTTCAAATGTGCTTCTTAAACAGAAGAATAGCCGGCTTTAAGTCTGTTAATGAAAAGACCCACAGAAATAATCTAGAGGGCCGACCTCTTAACCATGTAAGATCTGACCCCAGTCCATCCGGGGTTGGGACTGAGCTGCATTTTACTGTGGCCTAGTTTAGAGAAATTCATCCAACAATCTAGTGAGAGTTCTGCTTCTAACACAGGTGGAATAGCAGAATGAAATTTACTTAACTTCCTGCAACAACTAGAATGTAGTCAAACTAATGAACAGTTTTCAATACACTGAACATCAAGTAATGGAAGGCAGTAGTCCCCAAGAGGTGGGCATGACTTGGACTGTTGACTTCCTAGCTTACTAGGTTGAAAGAGTTGCCGGGATGTGACTATGGACTGTGGGGGGGTCGGGGGCTGTTAGAAATGACTGTCTGGGTTCAGATGCAGCTTGGTGTCAAGAGAGTCATGGAGATTACTAGAAGGTGCTGGAGCCCCACAGAGGGGCCTTTGAGTTTCCAGCCGAATAACCAGAATCCCTTATGTGTGAGGAAACTGCCCAAGGTCAAAAAGGAACCAAATAAAAGAACTAGAAGAAACATTTGCACTCACATTAAGCCAAGGATAGCACCTGTTCCTGAAAAGTAGCCTTGGAAATCTCAGGACAACCAAGTATATTGGGTAGGGTGCACAGAAAAAAGCTGCCTAGTAAGATGCAACTGTTAGCCCAGACTGAGCACTGGCCTGGATAAGCCTAAGACATTTTTAAGACAAGACCTCAGAGAAACAAACTTCAAATTCCGCAAATAATTTCACTGACTTTGCACAAGAGACAATCCCAGCAACATAAAATTCAGCATATATAACATCTAATAAAAAATGTTCAGAGATGCAAATAAGCAGAAAAAAAAGAGAAGTAAATTAGTAATCAAGACTGACTTATGAGTCACAAAGAAGTTAACATTGGTAGGTACATTAAAATAAGTTTCATGTTGTATACTGTGTTTGAAAGTTTAGAGATCCAACTGTAAGGATTCAGGCATTATACTGGCTTGCCTGTCACCTGACAGAATGCACTCAGGCAGTAAGTACCCCAGTCATCCCTGGGTTCCATGACTATTAGTCTGCACACAGGTGTAAAGGACCCCTTTAAAAGAAAGCCCCTCACCCACTTACTCTCTTTCCTGCTGTTCTCCTGGGACAGACAGGACTTTTCCTGTCTCCCTGAACTCTTCTGTTCTCTCTCTCTCTTTCTGTGGCTCTTTACCTATTTTCTTACCTCTCCCTCAATAAAACTTTCTGTATGAGTTGTGTCTACAGGTTTCTGTTTCCCCATCAGCCCACTGTTCATCACATGCCCCAAGACTGGGATCCTCGCGGTCCCAGCCCAGTACCTGGGACCAGCTACCTGCTGCCCCAATTCATTATTCATTATTCCTAGTACCAACTGTTAGGGCCATTGATGTTTTGGTATGAAATGTCCTCAAGTTTGGTTCCCCAGCTGATGAGGTAAGTAGATTCTGGGGGCACTAACTAAAATAATGGGTTAATTCTCCAAAACAATTGTTTTGGAGAATAGCTGAATGAGCTATTGGAAGGTGTGGCTTAGTTGGGGAAGGTGGGCCTCTGGGAGCATAGATTGACTTCTCCCTTCTTCTTCTGCCCCAGTCTCTCCTCCCTCTTCCCTTTTTCCCTTCACCCCCTGTCCTTTTTCTTCTCTTTACCCTCCCATCTTCCCTTCATATATATATATATATATATAGAGAGAGAGAGAGAGAGAGAGAGAGAGAGAGAAAGCGTTGAGAAAGGGGATTTATTGGAATGGCTGACAGGCTGTGGTCCAGCTAGTCCAAATGGCTGTCTACCAACAGAAAGTCTAAGAACCAGAAGTTTAGTATATCTACAGATATATCTGTATATCTCAGCTGGCCTTTAGTATACACTCACTGGAATCCTGAAGAAGTAGACTCTAATGCTGGTGACAGACGGACTTGCTAGCAAGGTGAGAGCAAGCAGGCAAACAGCAAAAGCTCTCTTCTTCTGTGCCCTTTATATATCCTGCCAGCAAAGGTGTGGCCCAGATTAAAGTTGGATCTTCTCACCTCAAAAGGTCTGGATTAAAAGTGGGTCTTTCCACTTCAAATGATTTAAGAAAAAACCCATCACAGTTGTACCCAGCCACTTGGGTTTTAGTTCGTCCCAGATGCTATTAAATTGACAACCAAGAAGATCCACCACACTCCATGAACCTCAAACATGTGAAGAAGAGAAATAGCTCTGCGGTATGGCACTATTGTCAGTCTTTGACAAAATCATGTCACCAAAGGAAAGAGACAGGCTAGTTATAGAGGAACTGTGTTAAAAACAACAGTGCAGCCAAACTGTAACGTACTGAAGAAGTTCTAATCATAGAAAACAGCGTCTATAAACAAAGTTATAAGAAACGCTTTTAGAGATACAATACCTTCAAAGAATTAACCATGAGCTAGTTGTTCAGATAGAAGGTAATCATGATGCCAAATGTATCTACACAACAAAATGAAGAGCTGGAGATGACTACAGTGATGTACTTACATGCATACACACTCAAGTAATCAACAAGAAGAGAAGGAAAGGGGAGAGACAGGTATTAACTATGGCATTTTAAGAATAAAGAAATAATAAATCTAGTATTGTTTACTTGCCTATCCAGACTGTTGCTCTGAAATATTTACCCTAATTTGGTTAATTTTTTTATCACCTGGTAGTTGAAATAAATACAGTTGCCACTTATCAGTAATTGCCTGTAGACATCAATCTACCTGGCCTTAAGGGTCTCCAAGGTTAAAGTTGTGTTCCATAGTTTGCCAAGAGGTTTCAGTACAAATGTTTAAATGACAAAAACTACAGTGCAGTTGCAAAGAGAAAAGGCAACTGAGCAAAGTCTAGAGAGAATAGACACAAACTTCCAAGAATTCTGTCCCACTGGAGTCACACCGGCTGGGTTTAATTCTCAGCAGTGAGCTGAGACAATGCCTGTGAAATGTTGTCTTCCAGGAATCTTTACTGAGAACCCAGGCTATTACTGGTTGTTGACTGTGTGGGCGCACTTGGACTAATACATGTTTAAATTCCAGATTCCCAGAAGGAATGCAGGTGTTCAGCAGAAACCACTTTGTTTGCACAAACCATTTAGACACAGTGAACCACTCAAAAGAGTTCTGGTATTGCATTCTGGAAGTGGTGGGAACCCTCCTGCAATGTAAGTTCCCAGATGTTAGCCAGAAGTCCACATTGCAAGCTGGCTTGCTGCTTGAACTCTTTCTGCATCACTATGTGCAGAATAAATACTTTTTTCCTCACGTGTCTTACTGGTAGGAAGGTTTTTCCTTTACTAGATTCAGTCTCCCTAATGTTAGCTAGAGGTTGTGGATGTGGGTTGCTTGTATTCTAACTGCAGTGGTTCTAAGAGTGCTGGCCTCTACCTCTTTTTTTTTTTTTTTTTTTTTTTTAGATTCATTCTTTTTATTTTCATTTTATTTATTTGTCTTTTTATTCTTTGTAGCCGTAGTTGTCCTGGAACTCACTCTGTAGACAAGGCTGGCCTCCATCTAAGAGATCTGCCTGCCACTGCCTCCTGAATGTTAGAATTAAACGTATGCATCTCTCTGTGGGTATATGCATGTGAATACAGGTGCCAGATGAGGCCAAAGGTATAGAAGCTGGACTTTAGTGCTGGGACCTAAACTTGGGTCCTATGGAAGAGCAGTAAGTGATTTTATCTGCTGAGCCATCTGTTCAGCCACTCCCTCTGGACTCTCTCTGAAGATAAACATGACCAACAAGAGGAGGACATGAGATGTAGCTGGGAATGATCTTGAACTATTGATGCACTTGGCTGCACTATATTGGTTACTGGTGTGTGCTTCAGCAGCCACACCTGTTTACATGGTGCTGGGGATCAAACACCAGGCTTTGTGCATGCCAGGCAGTCTACCAAGTGAGCTCAATCCCAGTCCACTGAAGACAAAATCTCTACCAATAGACCAAACAGGAAATCAAGGTCCCACTTACAAAGCAAGCCAAGAACCCCACTCAGAATTGCTTTTCGTTGGTTCATTAAAGACACTGCTTTTGTTTAAGCTACAGTGCTGTAATTTTCCACACAGGAAGCTGTCTGTGCTACTTTTAAAGCGATCACCTTTGGTAACATGGACCTTCATCATTTCCAAGTTACTATTTCTTGTTGTGACTCCTAGGAATTTTCTGTTCTGGAATAGAATACTTCTGTTGTAGTCAATTAAACAAGTAAGCGGTGTAAATTAAGCTAAAAACCAGTTGTGATTGTCAGGTGTGTGTAAAGTGGGCATTTACAGTGAAATTTAAGTAGTCAGAATCCGTTCCTGATAGGAAAACTGCTTACATTGTAAGTGGGTTGGAACAGAACAGTTCTGTAAGAAATGCAGAATTTGCTTATCTAAAAAACTTCAGTACTGAAGAAACACTACCGACTCTAGTAAGACATAGTAATGTTTACAAACACCTGTGATATTAGGCTACAAACTGTAGACATGTTTACGAACGATGAAATGCACTTAGAAAATGTTTGCTTACTCCCATTAGTCCTGGGAACAGGGCCAGAGTCATGCTCAAGCTAGATATGTTTGAAGTTTGAATTAAAAAACAGACAAAACTGGTAGGAGTACAACGGTACATACCATGTAAAACATGATGACTACTATTTGAAGTTTGAGATTACCCTAGAGTCTGATTGTCCTCTGACAGATTCGAATAGCCCACTGAACCATGTGTCTAGTACTGTTGTATGTTTTAGTACATTTTAGCTAATTTGTCAAGATCTCATGTAGTTTACCTATTAGTTGGAGACTTTGAGTGACTCTTATGGTTGGGATGCGGCTGGTTGAGTGAGCACTCACTGGTTTTCAGGTCTAAGTGAAATTGTTGAAGGCTTATGCTGTTGATTTGCTGTCTCATTTAACAAACACTTAAGAGTGACGGACTCTAATAGTGCAGATAAAGGATGACAAGTGCAGTGCTATATTAAGCCACAACTCATTTTTCAGTTGATCCATGGATATAGACAAGTATTGTCAGTTCAGTCTGTTTTTCATGAATATTTCTACAAGCACAGATACAGCCTGTTTGTGATAATTTATTTAACCCTTGTAGGATTCCTATTTTCATTCCTTTCTGTCAACTTTAAAAATTCCTGATTACAGCAAGCAGGAAACAACTGGCCAGAAAGTGACCATTTTATAGACAATATAACATTGCCTTGAAAAACCTGGGTGAGATCCTGTAGGCTCCCAGGGAGATCTCTGATAGTCCCTGCAGATCGTTTTCTCCCTTCTTGACTTCTCTATAGGACATCGTTTCTGTCCTTTGTCATATGGAGTGTACTGAGCTGAGAACAACTTGTTCAACTCTGTTCTGCAGTCTGCTGGGAGCACCATGGAGAACACTAGTCTTTCCAAATGGAAGAGCTTTACTGTCAAAGCAGCCAGGCATGGTGCTACGTAGCCATGATATGTGAGCTCAAGAGGCTGCAGGAAGAGGCCCACAAGTTTAAGACCAGCCTGGGCTTATATATCAGTGTGGCAATTTTAAGGCTGCTATTTTGTTTTCAACTTAATTCATGGTCTTGAAGAACCTCCAGGCTGATTTCACTGTTTGATCTGCTTTGTTCTAAACTACTTTTACCCTGAGCTCCACACGCTCTCTAATGAGAGCCCTTGTAGATAGTTAGCATTGTCTGAATATGTGTATGTGAATATGAGAGCAAGCAACTACTGATAGTTGAATTTATTATCATTTAATATATACTGAGAATCTGTGCTAAGCACTGTCCTAGGCACATGGGGTGCCATATAATGAAGCAAACCATATTCAATGTGCTTCACATCTTAGTGTGAGAAACAGTACAGGTCTGTAGCATATTGTCAGGCCTCGAGAATGCTGTGGAGCACTCTGTAATTGGATAATGATGTGAGAGAGACTGGGGTCGGGACTGGACAGTGCTGCTGCTTTACACTCAAAAATATCTTTATGAAGTAGTAGCTGATCACATTACTGAATGAAGTGGCCAGCCCCAGCCAGTCACTGGCTGGAGTTGAGCATGTCAGGACCAAACTGGAGAGAGTGAGTCGTTGAAGTGGAGGGATGCCCCTTGAAGAACCATGTGGGGAGCTGTACACTGAAGTTAGGTTGTGCATTTTCATTTAAGTGTGACGAGGTGTCATGAAGCAGAGAAACAATATGGTGGACCAGCACTGAAAAAGGATCACCATAGAGGAGCTGTAATATCCTGATACCATAATTTCTAGAGCTTCACTGTATGGTTTGTCAGTCAATGCATACATGGTCATCAACATGTACAGTATCAAAATTCAATAAGATCCTAAAGTTCATTTTCCCAGCCACAGTCACATTTCAAAAGCTTACCAGCCTTCTGTTCTGTGACTATTTGAACAGGGTAGACATATGTCACGTAGCACTGTGCTGGACAGTTAGGAGTAGCTTGCTTTGTAGTGTAGCAACACAGGCATGGAACTGATCAGTTCTATTTAAGACATAATTTGAAAGTAGAGCCAACAGAAATTTTGGACAGAATGTTGATGGAATGTCAGGGGAAAATAACAGTTGACTGATGCCAAATAAATGACTTTAATTCTGTTGAAAGCAGAGGAAAAGGCTGGTAGTTGGGATCAGATTCAGTTGTGTTGTGTTTTGTTTTATATGGTGCTGGAGAATGACCCTAGGGCCTTTTGCATATGAGGCAGATGCTTTGCTACTGAGTTAAATCTCTCGCCCCAAGAATTCAATTTTGGTTTTGATCAGTGACATGTGTTAGATTATCATACAAGTATCATTAGGTTTAGGTACATGGATTTTAGTGTTATAAAACTTTTACAATTACCAGTGTTGCATTAATCATCTGCATTGAAACATGGCAGGTCTATATACTATGGAGTTTTCCTATCATTGAGGATATAACTATTTGTTCTGTAAATATATCAGAAAAGTCCCCAGATTTCCAACTGAAGGTTGGGCAGATTTATGAACCCGTTTCCTGAGTCTGCTTATATAATATAGAAACTCCTAACTAAAAAGTGAAGTAACTATACTATACTTACAAATTGCAAAAGCTTCCAAATGGGCATAAGGAACAATCGAAGCAAGGCGGGGGAAACCAAGTGACGAAAACGCAGATCAAGATTCTTTTTTTTTTTTTTTTTCATTCCTAATGCTGTGACCCTTTAATACACAGTTCCTCATGTTGTGGTGACCCCCCAGCCACAAAATTACTTTCATTGCTACTTCATAACTGTAACCTTGCTACTGTAATAAATTGTTTTTTATCTTTTTTTATTTGAATTACAAACAAGATTGAATTACATGACAATTCCAGTTCCCTTCTCCCTCCCTTCCTCCCCTACTACTCCCCCCAACTAAAACCCTACCTATCACATATCCTTTCTTCTAATCTACACCTGACTCAACCTTTCTGCTCCCTCATGACCTCTGCATCCTTCCTCTTCTTCCCTTCTCATTCTCCTAGCTCCCTCCCCCCTCTTCTCATGCTCTCAATTTGCTCAGGGGATCATGACCCTTTCCCCTTCTCCAGGGGACAAAGTTTGTCTCTTTTAGGGTCCTCCTTGTTTACTAGTTTCTCTGGCAGTGTGGATTGTAGGCTGGTAATCCTTTACTCTATGTCTGAAGTCCACATATGAGTGAGTACATATGTTTGTCTTTTTGTGATTGGGTTACCTTGCTCAGAATGGTTTCTTTGCGTTCCATCCATTTTCCTGCAAATTTCAAGATTCCATTGTTTTTTTTTTCTGCTGAGTAGTACTCCATTGTGTAAATATACCACATTTTCTTTATCCATTCTTTGGTTGAGGGGCATCTAGGCTGCTTCCAGTTTTTGGCTGTTACAAATAGTGCTTCTATGAACATCGTTGAACAGATGTCTTTGTTATATGAATGTGCTTCTTTTGGGTATATGCCTAGGAGTGGAATTGCTGGATCTTGTGGTAGACTGATTCCTATTTTCTTGAGGAGTCGCCATACTGATTTCCAAAGTGGCTGTACAAGTTGGCACTCCCACCAGCAGTGGAGAAGTGTTCCCCTTTGCAGAGCGAGATTCTTAATGCATACAGAATAAGGGCGGGGGGGGGGGGCATTTTGTCCACAAACCCTGGAGAGATATATGATGAGCAGTTAGGCACGAGGGACACCAGGAGTGGCATATGCTATTGGAAAAGAGGGTGATCCTGGCATGGTAGCCAATGCCTGCAATCCGACTTTCAGGACATTGAGACCAGTCAGGTGTACGTGGGGTGGTTCCAGACCAGCCAGAACTACAGAGTAAGACCCAGTCTACTCTGGTTAGTTTTGTCAATGTGACACAAACCTAGTGCATGTGGAAAAAAAGGCTACCTCAACTGAAGAATTGCTTTAGTGTCTATGGGTCATTTTCTTGTTTAATGATTGATGTGAGGTGGTACCACCCTGGACAGGTGGTCCTGGGAGGTCTAAGAAAGCAGACTGTGCAAGCCATGAAGAACAAACCAGTAAGCAATTTTCCTCCATGGACTCTGCTTCAGTTCCAGCCTTCAGGTTACTACCTTGAATTACTGTCCTGGCTTCCAGTAGATAATGTGTAAGTCAAGTAAACCCTCTCCTCTCCAAGTTGCTTTTGGTCACAGTCTTTATCACAGAAACAGAAAGTCAAACTAGAATACATGACATAATTGGAGAAAATTATGGTGGATAGAATTGCAATAAAATACTAAATGTCAAAGTCATTTTCAGGATCTTCCTCTACTACTTCTTAAGGAATTGCTTTTTATATGCCATGTGGCAAATTCATTATAGTCTATCATGTCTTTTTTCCCCCTCTATTCGTTGTTCCCATTTTATCACTGGGATAGGCTAAAATTTAACGCCTTAGGACTACTAGAAAGTAGGGAGACTTGAGCATGGACTTAGAGAAAAAAACACATCTGAGTGTACTATTTCATCTGTTATAAGGAAGTGGAAAATGCACATAAATAAAGCAGACTTTGTGAAGGAACTTGAAATTTAACTGTAGTTGAGGTATGGTATGTATGCATATATGTATATGAATATATATATATATATATATATATTCATTATATCAGTAGTGTTAGCTATTTAGACATGAGGTCCTGACATAGGTCTGGGTCATGAACCTTGGAAAAAGGGTTTTGAGTTTTCACCACACTCCTCCACATGAATATATGTACTGTAGCCATCCTGTCACATCCTTTATTTTGTCTTACATATAAGGAGGCTTTCTTAAGCTATATTTCATGTACAAATACCATTTACTTAGTAATTTTGAAACGAGTCATTTATACATTTAAAATTATTTCAATAAAAAGGAGATCATGGATTTTATTATTGCCTTGAATGGAAGAAAAGTCAAATGTTCTGTAAATAGAAGATAAGTACAAAGTCACTAACAGTGTGATCCATGAAAATACAGTTCTGTAGTTAAATGTGCTCAATGGGAAGGCGGGTAGCTTGCCTGTGCAACAACACTCCAACCTGGGATATGTTTCTGTCTGTTCAAAGGGGAGATTAGCAGCATGAACCACAAACTGGGAGTTCCATCATTACCCAATCAGGAAAGCCGGGACAGAATTTAGAGAGCAGTTTGCTTATTGTTGGCAACCTTTTCTAGAATTCAGTTTGAGAAGTAATGTTTTTTATCATTAGCATCACTTTAAGAAAAGCTGTAGTTTAAGCCAAAGGTGATAATCATACATGCTAGAAAAATGTATGGTGATAAGAATTTGTCTTAGGGTTTCTGTTGCTGTGAAGACACACCATGACCACAGCAACTCTTTTTTGTTGTTGTTATTGTTTTTCGAGACAGGGTTTCTCTGTGTAGCTTTGGAGCCTGTCCTGGAACTGGCTCTGTAGACCAGGCTGGCCTTGAACTCACAGAGATCTTCTGCCTCTGCCTCCCGAGTGTTGGGATTAAAGCCGTGCATCACCACTGCCCATCCATAGCAACCCTTATAAAGGAAAACATTTAATTGGGGTGGCTTGCTTACAGTTCAGAGGTTCAGTTCATTATCATCATGGTGGGCAACAAGGCAGTGTGCAGGCAGACATGAAGCTAGAGAAGGAGCTGAGAGTTCTAAATCTTGTGCAGGCAATAGGAAGTGGTCTGTCCTACTGGACATGGCTTGAGCATATATGAGACTTCAAAGCCTACCTGCATTGTGACACATTCCTCCAAAAAGACCACACCTATTCCAACAAGGCCACATCTCCTAATAGCTCTTCTTTCTTTGAGGACCATTTTCTTTCAAGCTACCACATTCTACTCCCTGGTCCCCAAAGGCTTGTAGCCATATCATAATGCAAAGATACATTCAGTCCAACTTCAAATGTCCCCATAGTCCCAAACTTACTTAAAAGTCTAAAGTCCAAGTCTCTTCTGAGATTTATTCAATCTCTTAACTGTAGTCCCCTATTGAATCAAAATAAGAAAGAAGATCACATACTTTCAACATATTGGCACAGGATATACATTACCATTCCAAAATGTGGGGAGGATATACTGGACATATATATATATAATATATATATATATATATATATATATATATATATTGGACCTATAACAAAACGAAAACCTTGGGGCAAACTACAAACTCTGCATCTCCATGTCTGGTGCCAAAACACTCTTCAGATCTTCAACTCCTTTCAGCTTTGTTGATTGCAACACACTTCTCTCTTTTGGGCTGGCCCCACTCCCTGTTAGCAGCTTTCCTCAGCAGGTATCCCCTGGTTCTGGCATCTCCATCGTCTTGGGGTCTCCAAGGCAACCCAGGCTTCTACTTATGGCTTCATGCAATGGCATCTCTAAGCCTCCAAAGTATCACAAGAAAGATCTGTAGTCAACATATTAAAATTCTTCACTTCTGAAACCTCTTGAACCAGTTCAAATCACTCTTCGTACCACTGTCTTCTGTACGTCTACTGGTACACCCTGTTAAGTGGTGCTTAAAGTATCCCACTCCTTTCTTAACCCAAAGTACCAAAGTCCAAATTCCCCCAAACAAAAATATGGACAGGCAGGCCTATGACAATAATATTACAGTACCTTCTGTGTTAGGATTTGTGTTGCAGTGAAGGGACACCATGACTATGGGAATTCTTGCAAAGGAAAACAATTGGCCTACATTTTCAGGGGTTTAGTCCATTATCATCATGATGGAAAACAAGGTAGCATGCAGACATGGTGCTGGAGAGGTAGCTGAGCATTCTGCATTTTGTGCAGGCAACAGGAAGTGGTCTGTCTCACTGGGTGTGACTTGAGCATATAAGAAATCTCAAAACCTGCCTCCACAGTGACACACTTCCTCCAACAAGGTCATACCTCCTAATAGTACAATTCCCTTTGGGGGCTGTGGTAGTTGGAATGCAATTGGCCCCCATAATCTCATAGGGAGTGTGGCTATTAGGAGGTGTGGCTTTGTTGGAGTGGATATGGCCTTGTTGGAGGAAGTGTGTCACTGTGGGAGTGGGCTTCATGGTTTCCTATCCTCAAGATACTGCCCATTGTCTTGCTCAGCTTCCTGTTGCCTGCAAGAAGCAAAGCTCTTAACTACTGCAGTACCATGTCTGCCTGCATGCTGCAACCACCGAGCTCTAATCGAGCCCCCTCAATTAAGTGTTTTCCTCTAAGAGTTGCCATGGTCCTGGTTCTTTGCATAGCAATTTCTTTTAGAATACCACTAAATTCAAATTTAGATTTTTTTTTTCTTCCTCGTCTACTTTTCTTTTTGTTGCACAAGAGTTTCCTGCAGAGAAGCTCCTTAAGCAGAAAGAAGGTAGACAACTCAAAGTAGCTTCAGGAAGTCCCAGAAGCTGAACAGATTCTCTGGGCCCCTCCCTGCCAGAGTAAGCAATGAAAGCTGAGACTCTCAGACAAACCAAAATGTGAAAATTCTGAGACCAGACCAGCTGCCTGGGAGATCAGAAATCCACCAAGCTGCCTGGAAGAGGTTTAGACCAGCACCACCTGAAAAAGGCTACTCTCCAACCTGATAAGCTGCCTGCAGGCTGCACAGTATTCTTCAGGTTTCCAGCTTTGTGAGCTGTCACCCTTGCTGGGGTGGGCTGTGGTGACTCTGAGTCATTCCTGCTCCTATAAGTGACCCCTGACCCACATTCCTGTAAACAGGACTCCCACCCCCTAAAAAGAAAACCCCTGTGATTCACCAAGTTGATCTTTGAGGGTGTCTTAGTCACTATTCTGTTGCTGTGAAGAGGCATCATGACCAAGGCAACCCTTACAACAGAAAGCGTTTAATTGGGGGATTACTTACAGTTTGGCATTAGAGAGGAAAAAACAACCAACACCAGTAACTTCCTAAGTTCTTATAAGAGGACAGAAGAACTGCTTCCCTTTGCTGTGTTTCAGACACTAGAAAAAAAATTCTTCACTGGCCTTTTTGTTGTCTTCATCTTCTTTCTCCTTTTCCCCCTCCTTCTTCCTCTTCTTCTTTTTCATTCCTTTCTCCCTCCTTCCCTACCTTCTTCTTCTTCTTCTTCTTCTTCTTCTTCTTCTTCTTCTTCTTCTTCTTCTTCTTCTTCTTCTCTTTTCTTCTTTCCCTCCTCCTCCTCCTCCTCCTCCTCCTCCTACTACTACTACTACTACTACTACTACAACTTAAGTATGAATAGAAAGACTTAAAGTCTGGTGATGGTTTTGTTGTGAGTTTATAATATTAACATCAGTATGTATTTTCAAAAAATAATATCAGTAATTCTGTACATGATCTTAGGTAAACCAATTGACAAAATTAAGATTTGCCAAAGCCCCTGGTTTCTTCTTTTTAAACTGTGCTCGTGTGTGTGTGTGTGTGTGTGTGTGTGTGTGTGTTGTGTGTGTGTGTGTGTGTTGTAGGTGGGATTTTCTGTCATGCCAGCCGGATCACAAATAACCACATGGAGACTTCTTATTAATTATCAATTCTTGGCTGATAGTTTAGACTTGCTGCTAATTACCTCTTTTTTTTTTTTTTTCTGAGACAGGGTTTCTCTGTGTAGCTTTGGAGCCTATCCTGGCACTGGCTTTGGAGACCAGGCTGGCCTCGAACTCACAGAGATCTGCCTGCCTCTGCCTCCTGAGTGCTGGGATTAAAGGCGAGCGCCACCAACGCCCAGCTCTAACTACCTCTTTTGATTTAAATTAATCCATAATTCCTTTTTACACTATACTATGGGGTGGTGCCTTTTCTTCAGCACTGCATGTTCATCTCTTGCTTGCCCTGCATCTCACTGGCGACTCCATCGTCGTCTTCTTCCCTATGCTGTCTTTTTGTCTGCAAGTCCAACCTTACCTCTGCCTGCCTAGCTATTGGCCATTTAGCCCTTTATTAAGCCAAATCCAAGTAACAAATCTTCACAGTATGCAAAAGTATTATTCCACAGTAGATACACATTGTTGTTTATGCCTGCAAGTACATACATGCCATGGCATGTGTGTAGAAGTTAGAGGACAACCCCAGGCATCAGACCCCACCTTCTTAAAGCTCAGTTCTAAGTGGAACATTTGGAAACAGGGATCTTTGGAAGCACATCAACACCCTTCGAACCCTGTAGTGGAATTATCCTTTTTGCTTTTGCATGGTTCCCGAAGCTGAAAGTTGAATTCATAACCCAGTGTGTATCTAGATAAGTAAAGTCCTTTGCTGATATGAATACAGAGAGGTGTTCTTGGGCTGCTTCAATCATGTAGGCTCTTGCTCATGTTGCAGATACTATAATTTAATTGCTGGGAAAGTTCATTTATTACTGGATCACATTTCTTCATGTTCATTAGTCAGACTCCTATGGTTAAGTCTTATTCCCACAATCTAGAACCTTGAGCTATCTTAGAAATGCCTAAGTAAAATTACTAGAGTGGAAATAATCTCAGAAATAAATGTCAAATAACAATTACTATTCTGTGCCCACATCCATGGTTCTTTTTAAGTACCCCAATGTTTATATCTAATTGATCCTGGGTAAAAATTGATTTCTTGTCTATTTTTAAGAATTGGGTGTTTCTCATAAAACCTTCCTGTTTCTCCACAAAACACATTACAACCTGTTGTGTTTGTAATACCTCTAACTGGATGTCACCCCTAGTTTCTCTCTGGCTTATTGAATTCCGTTGCACTCAGCAAGCAGAATGTAGGCTAGGGTGCATGACTGGCTGGTGGTGGAGTAGGAAGAAGTCCTTTGTGGGGAAGTTGTCACGTTAACAGTTCTGGGATTAAAAACTCTTATGTTCAGTTTAGGAAATTTAATACTTAATTCAAAATGTTATCTCTCTTCTCTAAAGCAACCTCTTAGTATTATCTGCCTTTACCTTCATAAATTTTATTTGGGTTCTGTTCTAGCTTCGAATCATTACTTTATGCCTCCAAAGACACTGGGATTTCCTGTAAGGGCAACATGCCTCCTTAACAAAATTTGTGGTCATGGTCACTGTAAGAAGAACAAACAACTTGTCCCTTACTCCAGCCCCTTTAAAATACTTGTTTTCTCTTTTTTGTAGTAAGACCTGACTAAACTGATAGGAAGTAATCATTTGTGCCACTTATTGTGGACAGCCATAGATTTCCTTCAGAATTGTTAATGTGTTGGGTTATGGGATGCTGCCCAAAACTTTGGAGGGCTCATTTTGGCATTGACAGTATGAACACTGCACTGCTTCTCCTGAGAAGCTGTCACTACTGAAGTACAGAGCATCCAGAGATTGTCTTAAATGATAGAATAAGATTATATGTAAGATACATTGTTTCTATTTTCCTTTTCTTTCTCATTTTATCGTGTGTGTGTGTGCATGTATGTATGTATGTATGTATGTATGTATGTATGTATGTATGTATGTATGTATGTATGTATGTATGTATGTATGTCCTGGAACTCACGCTGTAGACCAGGCTGTCCTCGAACTCACAAAGACCCCCTTCTTCTGCCTCCTGGGTGCTGAGATTAAAGACATTTGCTACCACAGCCCAGCTCTTCTAAAAATATTTTATTAGCCTACCTTAATTGTATGAAATAATGGGTTTTGTGATGACATTTTCGTACATGTGTAAATGTTTCATGATTATATTTACTCATTACCTTTCCTTCTTCCTCATCACATTTTCTTCCCAAGTTGTCCCTTCTGCTTTCACTTTTTAATAGTTTCAATAAATAAAAGAAAACATGACCTATTTGTCTTTTTGAGCCTGGCGTATTTCCCTTAACATGATGATCTCGAGTTGTGTTTTTGTTTGTTTGTTTTTCTGGAAAGCAATATACTTTTGTTGCTGTTTTTTTAATTAAAATCATTTTTATTGGGGCTGGAGAGATGGCTCAGCAGTTAAGAGCACTGACTGCTCTTCAAAAGGATCTGGGTTCAATACCCAGCACCCACATGGCAGCTTACAACTGTCTGTAATGCCAGTTCCAGGGAATGGACACTTTCAGGCCAATGCATATAAAATAAAGTTAAATAAATTTTTAAAAATCACTTTTATTTTATGTGTATGAATATTTAGCCTGATCCCTTCCAGAATGTCTTTCAGGAAGTGCTCCTAACTGCTGAGCCATCTCTCTAGCCCCAGTTTATAGTATTTTGTTGAAGAATTTCATGCCTGTATTCATGAAGGAAATTGACCTGTAGTTTATTGCATTCTTATCTAATTTGAGAATCAAAGTAATATAGACTTGAGAATTAGTTTGAAGTGCTTCTGTCTTTTCTTTCACAGGGTAGTTTGAGGAGTGTTGCTGGTAGTTCTTTACAGGTCTGGTAGAATTCAGCATTGAGGAGAATAGGTTGTTGTTGCCTGTTACCACTGTATTTGGACCTCTCTCTTAAGTGATGCTTGTTGCATGAATTTAGTCCGTCAATAGATGAAGCTTAGCTATTCACCATTATTTTCTTATCTGTGAGTTCCCTTCATCATAATGCAGAGAATTTCATCACTTTAATTTTGATTTGTAGTTTGATTTGCCAGAATGAGTATATTTGCTCTTTGTTGCTTTAAGATTCCATTTATTTAGAATGTGATTTTCCTGGGTGGTGGTGGCACACACTTTTAATCCCAGCACTTGGGAGGCAGAGGTAGGGGTCTCTGTAAGTTTCAGGCCAGCCTGGTCTACAAAGTGAGTTCCAGGACAGCCAGGGCTACACAGAGAAAGCCTGTCTCAAAAAACAAAACCATAGCAACAAGTATGTATATCATTTTCTATCCTTTTATTTTCAGTCCATATGTGTCTTTATCCAAGAGGTGAGCTTCTTCTTGCAAACAGCCTACAGTTGGATTTTGTGCTTTAATCTGTTCAAATATTTTGTCTTTTAATTGGAAATTAGTTAGTTACTGAAAGATAACTGATTTCTCTCTTCTTCACTTTGCTCTACTGAGCAAAATTAATACTGTCTAATTCTTTCTTAATTCTCTTTCGTTTATTTCTTTTAGTGAGATTTGCTCTTCACAAATTTTTGTAATCAACTTGTATTTCTTCAGCTTCTCTGTGGTTTTCCCTTTATGTGTTGTTTGCTGTTCTCAACCAATGGCCATGAATTTCTTTAGTCATGCTTATCATGGAAGATCTTTGTTTTTCCTTTAATTATAAAGGATAGTTTTGTATATAGTAATAGATATAGTAATCTTAGTTGGCACTTATTTTGTTTCAAGGCTTCAAATATATTAGTCTGGGTTCTCGTGGGCTTGATGTTTCTGATGTCACTTTGATGAGCCAGTTTTCCTAAGTAACATGACAGTTCTCTCCTGCCTCTTGTAGTTTTCATTTATTCCTAACTTGTGGCATTTTATCTATGATGGGTTTTATGGCCATGTTAAATTAGCTTAATGTACTTAGATGTGCATTTCTTTTTCTTTCTTTCCTTTTTTTTCTTCTTTTTTTTTTTTTTAGATCTGATTGCTTTCTGCTATTGTTTCTGTGAACAGGTTTCCTATGCCTTTAGTCTGTATCTTAGTTCCCTCTCTTATACCACAAACAAGTGTTTGGTTTCATAATAATTTTTGTTTTTGTTTATTTTTGAGACAGGGTTTCTAGTATCTCAATTTTTGCCTCAATTGTTACATGACTGAGGGTGAACTTGAATTTTTGACATTTCTGTCTTTGTGTCCCAAATGCAGAACTACAGGCACATGCCACTAGGTCTGATTTTTAGGTGATAAATTGATCAAATTCAGGACTTTGCATATATCAGACAAAGTGAGCTACACTACCAGCTCCATCTTTTGGGCTTGAGTGCTAGGATGGTCATGCTTGTTTCGGTGGTGGTTGTTATTGTAGTGTTATTCTTCATCCGTCTTCACTTTCTGGGATGCTTCTGTCATCTTGATCTAGCATGTCGGTGAGTGCTTTCCACTGCTGATTTGGTTTATTGGACTTTCTAAACCCCTTTCCCTTCCCAGTTCCTCCCCACCTTCCCTCTCCCCTAGGGGTCCCCCTTCAGTCTCTGTGAGCCCCCATGAGCCCCACTTAGTTGGTTATGTGGACCCATGCTCTCCTAGTGTGGAGGAACCTGTTTTTTGAACAGCTTTTCAACATGAAATTTACAGAGCCTGCAAGTCACCTACCTGTTCAGTGTATTCCTGCTGTGGCTTTGGTGTCTACACAGAGTTGTTTAACTACCATTACTGCCTGTATCTGGTGATATCTCATCCTCCAGGAAGAGTTTCCACTGTGCAGAACTTGCCCTCTGCCCTCTCCCATCCATGAAACTGTGGCCATCTTTGATGAGATGTGCCCCCTCACTCTTGTGAGACCTCAGGTGATAACCAGTGTCTTCAAATGCCTGAAGTGTGTATCAGACACTGGCCTAACTCCACAGAACACATCAAGCATTTCACATGGTCCCAGTGCAACCTGTTTCACTCCCTCGAGGTGAGAGGAAGGCCCCTTCCCACACCCCTTCAGCTTTAGGGAAGACATGAAAACCAGCACAACTGTCTTCAAAGAAGCCCTGCTTGTGCAACTTCGTTATGCAGGGTGTGTAGGCTTAGGAGCCATCCAACCGGTTCTCAGCCTCTTTGGAAACTTGCTACAGGGTATACCTTCTTACAAGTCATGCTAGTACCTGGTTGCTAATAGTATCTTGATGTCTCTGTTGAAACTTCAGTTTATTAAAATATTTCATGAGGAAGATAATAACCCACATATCTCTTAGCAGTGCTTCTCCTATTATAATGATATGCTGTTATAATGAAGCACATGAAAACCTAGACACCTTTGCTGTGGGCAGAGGTGTGAGTAAATAACCTCATTTCTTACTTAGCCTTCTCAAGTAGTATGTTTTTTTTTTGTTTGTTTCTTCAGGATACATATAGATAGGTTAAAAGACAAGGTTGGCCTCACTTGTAGCTAGAATTGCTTTTGTGTGTGTATGTTTTGTGTGTGTGTGTGTGTATTCCTAAATATATAAATAGAACCTGCTCAGTCTGTATGTTACTTGTATATGTATGTTTCCTGGTCTGACCATTTGGTATTGGATAACCAACTGGAGTGTTTTTCTCTGGAGAAGACTTTCCCCCTGACCTTAGCATTCCTTAGTTGCCTATAGTTCTTTGTCTAGGCCTGAGGCCTCTTAAGCTTTTCCCCTTCCCCATCTATTGGTGATGTCCCTGTTTACTCATTTTTAAGCAGCTGTGCTGGTGAGTCTTTCTGGGTGTAGCTTCTTGATATTTATAAGATACACAATCTCACAGCAAACTCCGTGTTCCTCTCTGTCTCTCATGATCCTTCCAAAGCCTCTTCCACAATGATCCCTGAGCTTTACTTTGAGGCAGGAGTTGTGTTGTAGATACATCAGTTGACTGGGCTCCACATCTTTGCAGTTTCATCAGTTTTGGTTTTATTAATGATCTCCATTTGTGGCAAAGACAAGTTTTCTAGTAGTCCTTGGCTAGTCACAGCATGTATTCCCCTTGTTAGGTTCAATTAGAGAGCTGTTGGTTACCTAGAAGGTATGTGTGCCAGTACTGCAGCCTTAGGATTATCATGTTGTGCTGGCTGGCCATTGTGTGGATCATAGGCACCATTAGCTGCGTATGACTGCTGGTTGCTTCCCTCCTTTGGAAACTTGCATATCTTCTGGTACCGTGAAAGTTAGTTCTCAGAGAGGAGGCATTCATGTCAGATTCATCGTGGTCTCTGGCCCCTGTATCCAAAGTGGACAGGGTCTTCAACAGTCAGAACTTTCCTTCCACCTCTTCTAGAAAACCAACAACCATAGAATTAGTCTATGTTTCCGGAGTCTCTTGGACAACTTTGACCAACAACGAAACTGAGGGCTTCTCTTACCTGGCTTTGTTTTCTTGCCAGCCAGTCTGTGGCTCTTGTAAGGATCATTAAATTTTCATTTACACACCACATTGAATGTTTTACAGAATGTTACCCTCCCCCTGTATTTATCTTCCCTCCCCTAACTGGAGGCTACCCATTTTCCATGTACTCCTTTGTTTCCTTGGTGGTTGGGTAAACACAGTCACCTGTCTTAAACAGATGTCTTTGTAGACTATTTTTTTTTAAGTAAGTTTCCATTGACTTAAAGTTTCTTAAAATCCAAAACAGAGATTCCTATGCATTTGTAATTGGTTGTTGATGTTTCTCAGCTTTTTACCCATAATAAAAAACTAATATAAGGACTAGAATACTGAGCATACATGTCATAATTCTCTTAGTCTATGAATAGCATGATGATATTCAACCTTTTGAGTATTAAGAATTGCTTTTAAGTGTTGGCAATCGTAGTGGTACATTATGTAAATGATATTCCAACTTTAGGTGAGTTAAAGTTGACAAAAGCTTAAGTTGGGCGTTATAATATCTGCAGTTATACCTACTTGGAGGCTGAGGCAGTAGGAGAAATGTTTTGGTCTAGCTTAGTTAACAAAGCAGACACTGTCTCAAGGTTTGAAGACATGGACTAATTTTTAAATACGTAATGAGTGTAGTTAAGATGACTGCAGTGCCTTTTTTCTTTCTTTTTTTTTCTTTTTTCTTTTTCTTTCTTTTTTTTTTTTTCCTTTTTTCCTTCTGAGACAGAGTTTCTCTGTGGCTTTGGAGGCTGTCCTCGAACTAGCTCTTGTAGACCAGGCTGGACTACAGGGCTTTTAACACATGTAGTTCCTCCAGTCTTGTTTCTGGCCATGTTGGTTTCTGTCTGCTAGCCAGTACTCACTTAACGTAGCATCTTGGTTAGTCAGTCTTTGAGGACTGAAAGTCTCAGAAGTCTCTGTTAGGATCCATTTCTCTGAGATCTGTAAGCTCAGGAAAATGCACATGGGAGGACTTTAAGAAACTACATTACCGCCGGGCGGTGGTGGTGCACGCCTTTAATCCCAGCACTCGGGAGGCAGAGGCAGGAGGATCTCTGTGAGTTCGAGATCAGCCTGGTCTACAAGTACAAGAGCTAGTTCAGGAAAGCCTCCAAAGCCACAGAGAAACACTGTCGCAGAAAACAAAAACAAACAAACAAACAAACAAACAAACAAAAAAAGAAACTACATTACCTCCTTCCCAAATTAAAGTAGAATTATTGAGCTCAATAGAAAATCTTGAATTTGATCTGTATATCACCTACTAAAATACTAGAAAATTTGTTATAAAAATACTGCCTCAGAGAAACTTTTCTGCTCTTTTGTTAATCCAGTTATTGTGCAGTGTTAAATCATAAAATATTGTCACAGGCTTAACCTCTTTTGTCATCATAGCTACTCAAAGGGGCTTCCCAAGGCACAGATGTGTGGTGACATATTATTTATAATTTATTAAAGATTGCCTGAGGAGTCAGAAAGCAAAGTCAGTGTCAAGCTATAGAGATCAGGCAGTGGTGTTACACGCCTTTAATCCCCAGGGCTCAGGAGACAAAGCAGATGGATCTCTGTTAGTTCAAGGCCACCATGGCCTGCACAGCAGTGAAGAGTAACAGCTTATGCCTTTGATCCAGGCACCTGGAATCTCACACCGTTAATCCCAGCATTAGGGATATAAGACAGGAGTAAGATCTCAATATCAGGAATTCATTCTCGAGCCATACTGAGGAGAGGCAGCAGTCTGAGGTTTTGGTGGAGCCAGGATCACCTTTTATTCTGAAGTAGAGTGAGAACTCGTGCCTGGCTGCTTTGCTTTTCTTATCTTCAGCTTGAAGCTTGCACACCAATATCAGTCTCTGGGTCTTCTGTTTATCATGCCACACAGATGGGAAACAGGTGCTGAGGGAAATGCCTTTCCTAGGAGCAAGGGGGGAACCAGCAGCATAGGTGAGTCTAGGAATAGTTAATTCCCTTCGGTGTAAAATTTTCACCATAACATATATGTCAAAGATTATAGAAATCAGTTAATGAACACAAGGAATGTGTTTCTTTGTATTTTCAATTTCATCTTCTGATGGCTGTGGGATCTTTTCTCTGTTCCTCTTTATATTTGAGATGGAAGGGATGAAGGTTGGAGCTAAACACCAAAAAGACTTGAACTACTTATTTGGTGACTTCCTGGTTCCCTGTGCTTTCTATCTTCTCTCAAGAAGTACTCACTCTTACTGTCCCCAATAGCCTTTGTGGTTAAGGCTGTTAAGCAATTGAGGGGCTTTCTTCCAGGTGGCTTGATTTTTCCAAGTTTAACACCCCCCACCCCCAGGCAGGGTTTCTCTGTGGCTTTGGAAGCTGTCCTGGAACTGGCTCTTGTAGACCAGGCTGGTCTTGAACTCATAGAGATCCGCCTGCCTCTGCCTCCTGAGTGCTGGGATTAAAGGCGTGCGCCACCAACGCCCAGCACATTTAAATTTGTATTTAGATTGAAGGCCACACTGAGAAATTAGGTAGATGGGAGTGCATAGCTCGCCCCTGATACAGAGCCTTCATGGATAAAAGTACAGTTCACTTGCTCATGAATAAACTTTCTCTTTTACTTCCTAGGTAATATGCATGTGTCACTAGCAGAGGCCCTGGAGGTTCGGGGTGGACCACTGCAGGAGGAGGAAATATGGGCTGTATTAAACCAAAGTGCTGAAAGTCTCCAAGAACTATTCAGAAGAGGTAAGTCATGTTTTAAAACTTTTTTTTTTTTTTTTTTTTTTTGGCATGTTGAGTAGCTGAAAAACTGGTAACCAATAGTTACCTAGAAAAATTGCTATTAAAAAAATACTTTTCTGGTCATTTGTTAATCCAGTTACTGTGCAGCATTAAATCATAAAACATTGTTGTCATAGGCTTAACCTATTTTTTTTGCTTTGTTTTTTTGTTTTTGTTTTTGTTTTGTTTTGTTTTGGAGACAGGGTTTCTCTGAAGGTTTGGAGACTGTCCTGGAACTCTCTTTGAAGACCAGGCTGGTTTCAAACTCACAGAGATCCATCTGCCTCTGCCTCCTGAGTGCTGGGATTAAAGACATGTGCCACCAACACCGGCTTAACCTCTTTTTATTAGAAATTAGATTTCTGTTTCAGTAGTACTGGTTTTTAGAAAAAAATGATGCCATCATCATATGTTTCTCAGGGCTGGAAAAGTTCAGTCTGATGGTATTAATTTGAATACCCTTCATATGTCTGCCATAGCACCAGTTAGCACTTCCTATCTGTTGGGAGCTTATGTTCCAGTGCAGAAAGGAACTATTAGTAAAACACTGATATAAGCAAATGGAACTGTAACAAAGTCATGAAGCCGGGGCAGTCAGTGACTCTGTAAGACCCTACAGGAGGATTTCACTTGGGTGAAAGAAAGAAGGAAGGCTTCCATGCATTAAGTTTCTCCAGAGCTCAATAGGAGTTGGCCTTTTGAAGGGAGTGAAGAAAACATTTCTGGTAGCGAGTGCTGTGGTCGAGTTCCTGCTGCTGCACCACAGGCAGTGAGGACTGAATAAGTAGTGTTTTTCTTGTAGGTGGTCACTTGGTCCAGGAGGTTGAATTGCATCTGGGAGATGAAGTTAGTTGGACTTTGGTTGTCCAAAATTATTTGCTGTGGTGTGGTTCATGTCACATGCACACCACCTGTGTGGACGAAGAGTTTTATCAAATGGAAGAATCATTCTCTAAAATTTTGTTGGGTGACTGGGTGTGGTGGTGCATGCCTCTAATCCCAGTACTAGGGAGGCAGAGGCAGGTGGATCTCTGTGAGTTCCAGGCCAGCCTGGTCTGCAGAGTGAGTTCCAGGACAGTCAGAACCATTACATAGAGAAACCTTGTCTTCAAAAAAATAAATAAATAAATAAAAAGCCAATAAATAAATAGTCTTCAAAATGTGGGATCTGAACCAATGGTGGAGCCTCATTAAAACCTTGTTAGAATGCAAATGATCAGGCCTATACCACAGACCTACCCAAGTATGAGATTCTCGGGGAACCCAGGAACTTGTCTTTGAGGACATTGTGATGCATACTGCAGTTTGAGAACAAAATTGCTAATCACCATGTGCCATGGGAACTCCTTGAGGAAGTACAGGGATGAGCACAGAAGGAAGATGAGTCTAGAGCAGATGGGAAGAATGTTTGGAGACAGAGCTCAGTAATGTGGGTGAAGCTTGGGTGCTGATACTGTTGATTTTGAATCCAAGGAGGAACTTGAACAAAATGTACCATGACCCTGAGTGCTGATTGATACCCAGGGTGCTGCTTGTTACTTGGGTGGTGGAGACTGCTTGTTCCCCAGGGGGACTGCTTGTTACCTGGGTGGTGGGGATTGCTTGTTCCCCAGGGGGACTGCTTGTTGGGGGCAGTACATGTTACACAGCAGCTTGGAAGACTGTTAACTGAGATATATGCAGACCTTTATTTATAGCTGGGGTTAGTCTAGATAACAGAATTCTTTTTACCTAAAATCAGTTACAAAACTTGTTTATTTAAACACTCTTGCTTCACTAAACTTTTTCAGAATATTCAGAATTAGAGGCAATCCAAAGTGTAGAAGTCTATAGCCAAAGTATAGATCATATAGCCATGCTTCAAAGTTGTCTTACTCAATTGGCAGTTAACAATAGTCAATTAATGTTAAGAACCTCTCCTTGTGAGGTGCTGTGGGAGGGGCCAACCAATGGAAACTGTCATTGTTGCCCTTTGGGCATTGATTTGGATCAGACGACTGCATGTGAGAAATTACCACTTCCAAATAGTGTGCCAGAGGAATGACAGAGACAGTGAGCACTACAGATGTTCCGAGGAGGGAGAGAGATAGCAGCTCTTCATTACATCAAGTGCCCATGACTCACAGCATGGGAAGCATCTTGCCTACTCTCAGTACCCTGAGGGGGTTTCCTTCTTTAAGTTTCATAATGCTGCTTATATTTACAGCCCTCATCTTTGAGCAGTGGTTGCTGCCTAATACACGGGCACTTCTCAATAAAGACACATTATTATATTAACTATATTATAAAATTCACTGTGAGGCAGCAGTGTACAGCGGTGTCTCATACACTATCCAGTGAGGATTGCTTACTGGATGGCCCTCAGTGTAAGTAGCTAGCAGAATAATATCAGTAGCAAGAACAAATTAAGTTTGACTCCTCTGATAGTTGGGAAATCACCAGTCATTGTGATTGCCAATTGGCAATTTCTACTTGTTAGGAAAAAGCAAGTGTTTGACAGGAAATCTTTGCATTTGATAATGCAGCATCATTTTCCTAGTGACTCTGATACAGCAAACAAATGAAATGATTACTAATTGGTTGGTTGGGGATGGACTGTGTGATTGTCTTGATGCTTTAGATATGTTTATCTAAAGTTAGTGGGGAAAGCAGATAGAATGTATATCCTTGCAGATAAAATGTATATCCCCCAACAGTTTACTTTTCTGAAATGTGTCTTACCATCTTGGCCATCTTCATCTTCCTGTGTCTTTTGTATAAACCTTTCTCTGGTTTGGTTGGTGGCTTTCCCACTGTTGTCTTGAGCCTGTTGCTCTGCATCCTTTCAGTGTAGGTGTGCAGTGTCATGCTAAAATTCCTGTGATAGGAGGAGGAAGCAGCCCTCCTGGGAGATTACCGAGCAGAGAGCAAGAAAATAACCCAGTTCTTCTTCTGTCTCAGCTAAAGCTTTTAGCATTTTTTTTTCAAACCTAGGTCTTTATTACTATGCTGAAGTATGGCCTTGTTAGAAGACACCATCTTCAAAGGAGCTTCTCCCCAGAGAAAGGAAAGCAGGAAACTTACCATCCAGTGACATGGCAGTTGTCTTCCTTCTGTTGTGTCTTTTTGTAGCTCTGTGCCCTGAGTATAAACCATCCCTATGATTACTGATAAACATTTTGAGGATTTCTTGTGGTTACACATATGATCTGGCTTTGTAGTTACTCTGTGGTAATTCGAGAGGAACATGTACACTAGGTCTCTAGGCTATAACTCAGGTTTGTTAATGATTGGGTGTGTGAGCTGTAATAGTTCTTAGGAACAGTGGATGATATTAGTGGCCTGGAACTTTCCTTTTTACTACTCTGTGCACCCAGTCCTCTCTAATCTGTCCTGACCACTGCCACCTTGTGACCTTTTTCTTTGTGGTTTGCTGCAGTGTCTTTCTTCCTCCATCTTCATGTGTTCTGTGTTGTAACTTTGATATTTTTTAATAAGTAGCAAGGAACATAGTTTTACATTTTTGCCTAGATTGGGTAGTTGTTATTCTTTAACTTTAATGAGACAATTGAAATGAAATTTCTGGAGGAATTTAATCTAGGGTTTCAATACATTATATTCTCCTAATTATACAGCTCTATGGCTCTTGGTCTGTCTTTGTTGTTGTTATTGTTTTGTTAGTTTTTCAAGACAGGGTTTCTGTGTGTTGCCCTGGCTGTCCTGAAACTCTCTTTGTAGACCAACCTATCCTCACAGAGATCTGCCTGCCTCTGCCTCCCAAGTGCTGGGATTAAAGGAATGTGCAAACCACACCTGGAGGCTTGGTCTCTTACTCAGCTAATTGGGAAGCAGAACTGTATGGACAAGGGAACTTACAAATATTTTTTTTAAAAGTAAAAAAAACCCAATTTCTCCTGCACACTGATATACAAAAAAAAAAAAACCAATTGTATCTCTACATAGTAGCAATTAGAAATTGAATTTTTCAGCTGACCATTTTGTAGTAATGTTAACAATTAAAATTAAAAATATGAAAAAATTATAAATAAGTCTGAATGAAAATAAATGGAGACCTATCTAATGAATAGAGAGTAGAATAAATGGAGAGCTATGCTTTGTTCCCAGGTGAAAAGGCTTCTTATTAAAAGGATGGCAATTTTCTCTAAATCAGTAGTGAATATAGTCCCAACAGGCTGTAGTTTTGCACAAAGTGAGAACATCCTAAAATGTATACAAAAATTTTTTGGAATTAAAAGTAGCTAAACTTTTTTAACTTTGAAAAGTTAAAAAAAAAAAAACAAAAAACAGTAACAAATGCTGAAGACTCAACACTGCCTAATTTCAAGATTTACTATAAGGCTATAGCAATCAAAATAGACTAATTAATTAATGAACATAATAGAGTGCAAAAATAAGTCCTCATTAATAATGAAGTTCAACTTCACTTCCTGGGACTTTTGCCTTTATAGCAAAATATAAGAAGATTTTTATGGACTGGAAAATTTCAAGTGAATCTTTACATAGTATGTTCAGCTTTTAAAAGACTAGGCCCTGCCCAGTCACTTTTTATTGCATTCCTACTTATCTGCTGTCATAATTGAGTTGATTAAGAGGGTGCATCAGTTGTCTTTGGCATGCTACATCTTGCCTTGTATTTGTAAGGGC
The DNA here is from genome assembly GCF_003668045.3 of Cricetulus griseus. Lineage (NCBI taxonomy): Eukaryota > Metazoa > Chordata > Mammalia > Rodentia > Cricetidae > Cricetulus > Cricetulus griseus. The sequence goes on from NW_023276807.1 coordinate 165,349,330, forward strand.
AGAATTAACAGGTCCTTCAAGTTAAATGTGTTTGAACTAGATGAAATTGCCCTATTTGTTCCCTGGAAACAAACTATAAAACATGAAATTAAATTGAATATTTGACATGGTGTAGGTTATTTGGCAAGTGTATGAAGCACTTGTGGAGAACATCCCCTACCCTGCAAACACACCAGCAGTACACGGTGTATATTGACATCATTTTGACTTTATGCCTTTTAAATAGGCAGTTTAGTATTTATTAAAGAGCTTACAGGGGAAGGTTGCCATAGATTTTGTTCTCTAGTCCCAGCCTTGGTGAGAAATGTAACTTTACCTACTAGGTTTGTTTTCATTTTTACACTTAAAAGAATTTTTTAAAATGTTGGTATAATGTATACAGGAAATAGTATTGTTCTTGATTGTACTACCTAAAGAAGAACAATTTAGGTCTTATTTTTCACTTAAAATTAGTTTTTATACAATTAGTTAAATATTCTTTGAGTAAAATATTTACTAGTTACACTTTCTGGCTTGCTGTTGCTCTTGCTTTTGTTTTCCTTTGTTTCCTATACATAAAACATGCTTTTTTGTTTGTTTGTTTTGAGACTGGATTCTCCGTGTAGCCTTGGAACTTACTCTGTAGACCAGGCTGGCCTTGAACTCACAGAGATCCACCGGCCTCTGCCTCCCAAGTGCTAGGATTAAAGGCGTACATCACCACCATCCTACTTTGCCCCACCCATTTTATTTATTTATTTATTTATTTAATGTTTTTTCAAGACAGGGTTTCTTTGTGTGACAGCCCTAGCTGTCATGGAACTAGCTCTGTAGACCAGGCTGGCCTCAAACTCACAAAGATCCACCTGCCTCTGCCTCCCGAGAGCTGGGATTAAAGATGTGTACCACCACCACCTAGTTTATATATACTCCATTCTATAATGAACTTGTCTAGTAGTATAAAATTGAAACAAGGACAAGAACAAGCAGCAAATTTGTTGAACTTTGGTACTGTCCTTCTATAACACTGATTACCTGCACAGAAATAGCAGTAGTAGCCACTTGTGTTGGAGTGTAAGTTGGTGTGAATATGTGACATTCTGTGTAGCATCCCATGAGTGCCCCTTCTTGAGAATTTACATGAAAGTGCTGTGTGGCTCAGAAACACAGGCCTATGTTGCTTCTTAATGACTTCAAACTCCTAGAATCAGACATTTTGCAAGTATGTTTGGATCATAGTTGAACATCTAGCCACACAAAATTGTAGGATCAGATGCAGTGTTCTCTACTTGAATAATAATTGGGTGGTTGGATGCTGAGAAACTCAAAGTAGCCATAGTAGTCCACATTGAGGAGTTATAGTCATAGTAGAACAGGAATGCAGGGCGTGTTTAAAGCTTATGAGCCTGTGGAATAAAGTGAAATTATAGACACATTTATTCTTTCAAGTGTAGTCAGCTCTCCACATGTGTGAATTCTACCCCATGAATTCAGACAGCCGTGGATTGAAAACATGGCTAGGCCTTGGTGGCTGTGTCTGAACTGAACACAGGCAAGGCTTTATATTGTCATTATTCATTGAACTATGCACAATAGCGACTGCTTACATAACATTAGGTATTATAAGTGATTGTATAGGAAGATTGCATAGCTTATATTATGACATACCATTTTATGTATAGGATTTGAGTATCCCCAGATTTTGGTATCCATGGAGGGTTCTGTAACCAGTCACCAAGAGATACTGACAGACAACATTATTATATATAATGGCAGTGTACCTGCTCTTTAGAGAATTCATAGTTTCTATCTTTAACCACTTAATTATAGAAGAAATGTGTGGAGTACAGTTATAAAACATTTTATTCATAATTTGTCATAATATTTGGAGGTGTAATTTTATTGATAATGAAGATTGTTGTTGTCTTAGTTTGATTTATCTATTGATAAAACATCATGACCAAAAGTATCCTGGGGATGAAAGGCATTTATTTCATCTTACACTTTCAGGTAGCAAGCTACCACTGAGGTGTCAGGACAGGAACCTAGAGATAGGACCTCAGGCAGGGCAGGAACCAGAAGACAGGACCTCAAGTAGGGCAGGAAACCAGAGACAGGGACTCAAGTAGGGCAGGAACTAGGAGACAGGACCTCAGGCAGGGCAGGAACCTGGAGACAAGCTAAAGTAGCCACCACCGTGAAGAAATGTTAATGTTTACTCAGCCAGTTTTCTTATATAACACAGATCACCTGCCCAGGGGTAGCTCACATCAATCAAGAGATGCTCAACAGGCTCATCTACAGCCTAATCTTACAGCGACGTTTTCTCAGTTGTGGTTCACTCTTCCCAAATGACCCTAGCTAATGTCAAGTTGAAAACAAAGCAAAACAAATCAGTAATCTAAGCAGGACAACTGGAAAACACAGGGAAGCTAAAGGAAAATTAGAAAGGCCAGTGTTAGTATGTCAAAAAACTAAAGTATTTCTGGGATGTGATGGGAAAGGAAGAAGGAAATGGAACTTCCCTCTTACACTGAGTTAGGAGGCCAAATGAGGCTGAGGAAGAAGAAAGTCAATGTTAGGACCAGCTTCCTCTATCCATGACCAGATAGTTAAGCCCTATTCCTTTTAAAATCCCACTAGTTCTGTATTACCAAGTTGCATGATTCTGGGTTCTCCTAAAGGATCTTTTAACTACTTAACATAAACTACAAAGCTCATTATCAGGAGCTATGCCAATATTACAATGGTAGGTGCTTAGGCATGCAACTTGAATCTGCTTCATGGGAAGAAAGGAAAGGGAGGGAGGAAAAGGGAGAGAGGCAATCATATGATTGTCATTGTTAATAAATGAAATATTGTGTCTTAGTCTAGTGAAATTTTAAAGAGCTCATAAAGTTGATCAATCAGATTGGATGACAATTTTCTATACTTTTGGTTACCAGCCTTCTACAACTTCTATTATAAATAAAACAAATTCTAAAGCTGATACTATGGTATTTATATTCAAATAAATATTTTCATTAATGTAACCATGTTATAGTTTAGGATAATTGCTAGCTACAGTAAAGCATCAATTTGGCAAGTCATGTAATTAGCTACTCACATACTAATTGGCTGGATTGCCAAACTTTAAGCCAAGTGTTCAACGTGAGGACTTTGCTAACTAGGCATGCTGTACCTTTAGTAGACTACTGAGAGAATAGATGTTCCCCGAGGAATTTAATTCTAATTAAAGAACAAATTCACATCAATACTTTGTTCTTCAAATGGTTTGAATTTCTAATATGACTTGTAAGGTAAAAGACACAAAGATAAAAGAAACAAACTCGAAATTTTTCCCAGACATGGAGAACACAGCAATGTATATTGTAGTTTTTTTCCTGTTTTTTTTTTTATTTAAATTAGAAACAAGCTTCTTTTACATGTCAGTCTCAGTTCCCTCTCCCTCCCCACTCCCCTGCCTCCCACTGAACCCCCCATCCCAACCCCTTTCTGCTCCCCAGGGAGGGTGAGGCCTTCCTGGGGGGGGGATCTTCAAAGTCTGTCATATCATTTGGAGCAGGACCTAGACTCTCCCCAGTGTGTCTAGGCTGCAAGAGTATCCCTCTATGAGGAGAGGGCTCCCAAAGTCCATTTGTGTACTAGGGGTAAATACTGATCCACTACCAGGGGCACCATGGATTGTGGATTCATCCAAACTGACCTTCTCCTTCAGGAGGTCTGGAACAGCCCATGCTGGTTTCCCAGCTCTCAGTCTGGGGTCCATGAACAACCCCTTGTTCAGGTCACCTGTTTCTGTGAGTTTCTCCAGCCTGTTTTTGACCCCTTTGCTCATCACTCCTTCCTCTCTGCATCTGGATTCCAGTGTTCAGCTCAGTGTTTAGCTGTGGGTGTCTGTATCTGCTTCCATCAGCTACTGGATGAAGGCACTAGGATGGCATATAAGGTAGTCATCAATCTCATTATCGGAGAAGGGCATTTAAGGTAGCCTCTCTACTATTGCTTAGATTGTTAGTTGGGGTTGACCTTGTAGATCTCTGGACATTTCCCTAGTGCCATAATTCTCTTAAAACTATAATGGCTCCCTGTATGATGGTATCTCTTTTCTTGCTCTCCTCCATTCTTTCCTTGACTCCATCTTCCTGCTCCCTCATGTCCTCCCCTCCCCTCACCTTCTTCCCTTCTCTTTCTTCTAACTCCCCCTTCCCTCCCCCCCATGATCTCCATTAGCTTAGGAGATCTTACCTCTTTTCCCTTCTCTGGGGGACCATGTGTGTCTCTCTTAGGGTCCTCCTTTTCTAGATTCTCTGGCGGTGTGGATTGTAGGCTGCTACTTCTTTGCTCTAGATCTAAAATCCATATATGAGTGAGTACATACCATTTTTGTCTTTTTGGGACTGGGTTACCTCACTCAGGATGGTTTCTTCTAGCTCCATCCATTTGCCTGAAAATTTCAAGATTCCGTTGTTCCCCCCCCACCCCCTGCTGAGTAGTACTCCATTGTGTAAATGTACCTCATTTTCTCCATCCATTCATCCACCAAAGAAAATCTCAAGTATAATGTAGTTTTTGAAACTCCAATAGTTGTCTGTGCCATACTCCCTGTTATCTTCTGGGGAAAAAAAAATCAGTAATTGACCCCAGGGCTTGTCTGTGGCATACTTCCTGTTGTCCTTTGGAAGAAAACAATAGTTGAGAGTGCACCTAAGTAGTGACTTTTCTTATTTGTGGTGTTCACACTTTCTTTGAGAAGTTTTATTACTTGGTACTGATGGAACTGTTCTACACACTTTTCCCAGTTATCCTCACAACAGCTTTATGGCCTCAGGGCTGCCATCCAGATGTGAAAGGTGATGGCAGGGACAGAGTTGCCTTCCAGATGTGGGAGGTAAGGGTAGAGACTAAGTTGTTCCTAGTACCACAGTTCTGAAGTCTGAACATCAGCTGAGGAGTTGGACTTCAGGTGACCTCTGTTTTAGTCTAACTCTTGACTATTTTATACTCCAGTTGCATGAAGTCCACATTATACTCATGAAGGTGTTACTCTGGAAGAATGACAAGAAGCAGGCAGTTTCTCTGGTACTTTCTAACCTCATGGATAAGCTTGTGGATTTGGGTGATGTCTTTGATCTGAGACCCACTACAGCACAATGTAAGTGCTAGAGACTCAAGCTTGTGCTAGCATACGCTTTTCAGAGACTGGCTGTATCAGAAAACTTAAGTGACATCAAATGCCTTCGAGAACATTATGAGTGAGTGTTGTGAACATTATGAGTGTGTCTTGTCACAGGTACACTTGAAAGCATTTGTGCAGTTTTATTTTCAGAAAGTGATTGTTGTTCTGTCCTGTTTCATAGTAGAGAAAGCAACATTTAATAGTAATAACAAAACTTAGGAATAAATATGTTCTATTATTATTATTAATTACTGTTGTGTTATAGTTTGTTTGTGTTCTGACAAATAAAGCTTTCCTGGACATCAGAGGGTGGTGCTAGCCACTAGTTAACCATGGAAGCTGGCTGGTGGTGGCTCCTCAGGCCTATAATTCCAGCACTTGGGAGGTGAAGTGATAAGGTGGGGTGGAGACAGGTAGGAAGCAACTGGCAGCTGCTACCGGTTTTCCGATCTTCAAGGTTTTTACCATGATATCTGACGCCTGATTTTTTTATTAAGATTAATTAGATTGAGTCTTCAAACCACTCTGAATAGTATGTACTATAATTTCAGTAGATCATAATCTATCACAAAATGCTACTATGAAGAAAATGAACCAGTGACATGACTCAGCAGATAAAGACACTTGCCATGTAAACCGGACATTCTAAAAAAAAAGGAAAAGAAGAGGGGAGGGGAGGGGAAGAGAAGAGGAAGAGAGAAAGAAGCAGAGACAGTGGAGGAAGAGCCAAAATGAAGAATACATGTTCTCAGCAGTTTTTGTTTCAATACTAATTTATATCAGGTGATTGATTTAACGATTTATTAATTCTAAGAAAAGAACTGAAGCTTTAGAGGATATGTATGACAGAGTTACTTTATCAAACCCTTCAGAATTTTTTGGACAGTTAACCTCCGCACAGATTTTTGTTAGCGGCCCTGACAACACAAAACAGGGGTCTGTAAATTCCCCACTTGTACTGCTTGAGCATGAAATGGTTTTATTGTGATGTCTAAATTAATCCCTGGTACTTTTGCCTTTGTTCTCTTATCCATGCTTATAACCCAATTACAATCATTTGCCTAATTTTTTTTTGAGACAAGATTTTCTTGTTATGATCCCACAATGTCCTTAAACTACTAAATAGCCCAGGCTACCCTCAGACTTCCAACCTCCCTGCCTTCCAGTCTCAGCCTCCTGGGAACAGAGGTTATAGGCATAGTTTAAGGTGGAAATCTAAAGGAAATGGCAAGTACCCAAGAAGAAAGCATGGCTGTTGAATGGTGTGTGGGTTCTTAATTGAAGAGAACATTGAAATAAGCTTTAAGTTGTTTTTTTACATACCAAATTTCTGCCTTTTTCTAACTTCACATCTAGCAGCTTGAAACTCTGTCCCAACAGCTCCTCCTGTGAAATGTTAAAGTCTCCAAATAGAACAGTGTTGGCCACTGGAAATAGCTATATTAGATTTACTTTTTCATAATAATAGCAATCTCGGAGTACCATCAGCACACAACTAAAACATGGGACATGACACTATAGCTTTATGGAACTTATTTTTTAAATAGTATTTTGCAAACATTCTTTGAAGGATTTTGAAAACATTTGCTTTAAGTTCCTTCCTTTTAGTTTTCAGCAAGTGGAAGTTAAAGAGTGATCCTAGACACAACCCTTAAGTTCCCTCACGTGTAGGTTCAAGTAAGCCATTATAATTATTTAAAAATACATTTTGTGGTTTGACTATATTACCTCAAGAATCTAGTACTTAAATGTCATGAATATGTCTTAGAAATTGCCAGTAGTGCCTTTTGTGGTCACGGTTGCTCTAGATTTACTACGTGGCACTTTAGAATCACTTTGGAAACATTTGTGGCATTTCTGTTTGTTTTATAAAAGAGCAAAATCCTGACACCCCCCCTCCACTTTATAATTCAGTTTCTCCATGGTTACTACCATTCTTCTGCCAAAATTGTTGCTATTCTCTCTCCAGACTTAATTTGCTGACTGCCTTTGAGTTGTCTGTTTCTCTCTGGAATCCAACCTTCAGTCATGTTCAAGGGGTCACTCCCCTTTTAAAGGGCCACACACAGTTAAAAAAGAAACAAATTTTGTGGGTGTTGTGATTGAGGTAATTTTTTTTATCCACAGAACCGCCTTTTGTGTTACCTGTTTCTCAGCTGTTTTATGCATTCTGTCTTCTGCTCATTTATGTCTATATTCTGTCTCCCCAGTAGTAATTGAGTCTAATAGCAAATGATCTACATGATCATATTATGTTAAAATACATAATGCTTAAAGTTATTCATATACATTAGATACTTACAGACACATACAAACAGCAATTTTATAAGGCAAAAGTTAAATATATATTTTTTCCCATAATAATAGTTGTAAGTGATGTTTGCTTTGCTGGTGAATGACTATATTTCTTCATTTCAAAGTGATAAGCAATAATGGATTTTTAAAAATGATTGTGTTATGTATTTAGTTTTTCATTAAAAATGATTACATTATGTACTTATTTAGCTTTTACTTAATGTGTGCAGACACATACATGCAGAGGCACAGGTGTGAGGTCAGAAGACAACTTTGGGGAGTCAGTACTCTCTCCACTATGGATCTGAAATTGAGCCCAGGTCCTCCAGGCTTGGTAGCAAGGACCTTTGCCTACTGAATTATCTCAGATGCTCAATAATGGGGTTTTTAGATTTAATTTTCCTGCCTCACTCCCCGACCCCATGCCCACGCCAGTCTGGCAGTGAATTATTTCATCCTCAGGACTTTCTAGTTTCCACTGCTGTGCTAAAGACAGGTAGAACAGGTCTGTGGGATGGCCAGCCCTCTTCTGATGTGTTGGGAACCTAGCATCCAGGATCCTAAGTCAGCACTTAGGATTCCCAGTAGCACCCAGTCTGTAAGTTCAAAGTGGTAGCAGGCATCCAGAAATTATAAGAACCAACTCTAAGCCAAGGGCTGTCAAGAACTGGCCCTGTGTGGGGGTGGGCTACCCAAGCCTCAGTGGATGGCCCACACCTATTTGCATATGGTCAGCACTAATTGGACCTGAGGATAATAAGTATAAAAATAATGACAGTAATACTAATAGCAGTAAAGAATGCATGAAGTCAGGATGGAGGCAGGTTGGTGGGTTCCAGAGAGTACAGGATGAAGGTACTGAGAGGGAGGGCATAGATAAGATCAAAAATACAGTGTTTACGTGGATGAAAATTTCAAAACATAAATAAAACGATCATGCTTTTAAAAAAATTGGCCCTGAAGTTTAGAATTCCAGATTCCCAATTCAAGTTCAAGTGAGTACTCTGGAGCTGGGCAAAGACCATCATGAAGGACTGAGATAGCAGTGTTAGGACCGGTATTAGAGGGGATTGTGATGCCATACTTCAGATCACTGATTGCCGGAAGAAAGATGGAGGAAGAACAGTCAGCCCTCATAGTGGGAATATTCATCCTTTGGTCTTCAGTTTCTATCTTAATTATTTAGTTGGTGATCAAACCTCATGAATTTCGGTACCGTCCATTACAACAGCAATTCCCAGAAACGTATATCCAGCCCTGACTTTATCCCATACTCCAAATCCAGCTGCCTACTTGAAGTCTCCATTTGAATACATTAAAAGGTCTTTAATAAGTCCTAAAGAAGAGTTCTCATTTCTGCCACTGCCCTCCAGCTCCCACATCAGTCTGTTATCTGTAGTTTCCTCTATTAAGGCTGATGTGACACCATTTTCAAATCAAAACTACCATCTAGATTCTGCTCCTGCTCTTACTCTGTCTGAACTTCCCCAAGGTTTTGTTATCACTGTGTCTGGGGCCTTACAGCATGCTTGCAACCTGGCTGCACAGTTCTGTCTCCTTGCACAGATATTAATACATTGGCTTCAGTCACCTAATGTTTTTTTCCTGAGTGGGTTATATGAAAAGAATTCATTTTAGACTGTTTTGTTGTGTCTCCTACATCTTAATATCCCAAGTAACACATCTGCCTTGTTTGGGTTATTTTCCAGCTGAATTGTGTACTGATTGTTCATACCAAGAGAAAGTCTTTAACAGAAAATAATATGTCCAGTGGCTAGAATTTATTTTTATTTTTAAATTCTATCTTATTTATTTGTGTGTTTATGTGTATATGTAGGGCTTGCATGTGCCATAGCTCATGTGTGGGGGGAGGTCAGAGGGCAGTTTGAAGTAGTTGGTCCTCTCCTTCCGCCACATGGAATCCTGGGATTGTCCTAGGTTTATCAGGCTTGTCAGCAAGCTCCTTTCCTCACTGAGCCATCTAACGAACCTAAATTTTTATTTATTTATGTAAATGTTTGTGAAATGCATGATTTCTCTGTTGTTATGGTCCTGTGAAACGCTGAATCGTGAAAACCTAAGTTTGTATTTTCAGCAGTCATGTAAAAACAACAACAAAAACAAGTATAGCAGCATGCATTTGGATCTCCAGCACTGGGTAGGCAGAGGCAGGAGATCCCTGGGGTAAACTAGCTAGTCATTATAGCTAGTTGATGAGCTCAAAGTTCAGTGAGAGGCACTGGTCTAAAAGTAGGGTAGGACAGCCATAGAGGAAGATACTCAACCTCAGTTTCTCCCCTCCCCCACACCCTAAACGCTTACCTAAACCAAGTGTTCTTAATCTTCCAATGTGACATCTGAAAATAAGCCATTGGAAGGCCGGTGAACTCTAGAATTTATACACGGCATTTTATATGTTTATAGACTGTTGTGTTGAAATTAGAGTTTTCACTGGGTACACAGAAGAATCAAAAATGGAGAAGTACCGGCCCTTTCCTGTTTCTATATATCTGTATAAAACAGTTGAACCAGGTTTAACTTTGATGACCAGATATTAAGTGATGAAGCCAAAAAAAAAAAGCATTATCATGAACAGCGATAGTAGCTATGTTTAGGTGACACCTGCTCTGATACCATATTAACTCTGTGATGAAGCTGCACATTGATATCTGTGCAGTTGAACCCCGGGATATTTACTGAGGTGGTTATAGAGTCTTCCAATTATAGTTTTAAACACTTAGCATTTCTTTTCTTTTTATTTGGTGCTTACACAAACCAGTGAGCATTGCTGACCCTGCTGCCCTTGGCTTCATCATCTCTCCATGGTCGCTGCTGTTGATGCCGTCTGGCAGTGTGTCCTTTACAGATGAAAATATCTCCAATCAGGACCTTCGAGCATTCACTGCACCAGAAGTGCTTCAAAGCCACTCACTATCTTCCCTCTCAGATGTTGAAAAGGTAAATATTGTCTTCATTTCTGTTGTTGTTGTTTCTTATTTTGGTAGAAGTAAGGCAGGTCAAGACAATGGGCCGCCCTTACTCAGTCCATGGAAAAATCCTTTGGATTTAAAATAATCATGTTTTAAGAAAAGATACTGAGCAGAGAAAAATACTTTTTTGGGAAAAGTATTTTAAAAAGGTGAATCATAAATAAATTTTGATGGCTGAAGCATGCACTGTGACATAGACTGCCCAGAGATAAGATGGACACTGTAAGCCCCTGAAGGCCAGGTGAGGATCTACAGTTTATGCAAGGAAAAATGGAGAAGCCACGTAATTTTAAAAAGCAGGAGGGGAAAAGTTCACACATTTTTTCAAAATGCCAATTCAAGGTAAAGGAGTGGATTGGCCAGGAGCAAGACTGAAGATGGGGAACATTAAAGTGCAGATGTACAAAGAATTACAGGCCACTAAGTAAAGCTGGGAGCAGGAGAGGTGGTGTTCCCCAGGGAAGAGCACACCAACTGCCTGCCCAGTGCCAACTGAAAACATACTAGTAACATGATATGGACTAAACAGCATCCGTTTAGGAATGTGTATGTAATGATTGTGACAAAAGAGCTATGAATTAGAAGGAAATTGGGGAGAAGCATATGAGAGACTTTGGAGGGGAAAAAGGAAGGAAGAAATGTTGAAATTATAGTAAAGCCTCAAAACTTAAAAAAAGTTAAAAATTATGAAAAAGAAAAAAAGTCATTTGACACATTAAAAAATATATACAGGGCAGTAGTGACACAGTAGTGATATGCTTATAACCCTAGAACTCAGGAGGCAGAGGCAGGCAGATCTCTGCAAGTTCAAAGGCCAACCTGGTCTACTGAGCAAGTTTCAGGACAGCTAAGGCTACACAGAGAAACTCTGTCTCAACCTCCCCCCCGCCCCCCCCCCAAAAAAGTGAATAGAGTAATCTTAAAACACTAGCACATCTAAAAGAATCATAAATCAAAACAAATTAATCTTCTGTACTTTATGTGAAGCTTTTGAAAAGACCCCGTGCATAGCCTCTTGTAATGCGGCTGAAGAAATGTGATGTGAACAGACTGTGAGTGCTGCCTGGACTCTCATCCTCATTACACTGAACTCAGCAGACATATAGTAAACACCTTCTGCTAGGTGCTGAGAGGTATACTCAGACATGTAAGACAGGCTCTCAGTGCCACAGGAAATATTAACTAACTGCTTCACTTGAGATAGAAATGAAATTATCTGTGTCATCTCCAAGAGAGTGTGTCAGCCTGTGTAAAAGAATTTACAAAAAAATTGCCTTTGACTCACCCACTAGTGGACATTTTTATTGACAAAAAAGCGTCAGTAAAATGAATATTGCATTGGCTGCTCTTCCAGAGGTCTGAGTTCAATTCCCAGCAACCACATGTCGGCTCACAACCATCTGTAATGAGATCTGTTGCCCTCTTCTGGCCTGCAGGGATATGTGCAGTCAGAATACTGCACATATAACAAATAAATAAACTTAAAAAAAAAAAAAAGAGAGAGAGAATTGTAAAAAAGAAAGGGCTGGAGAGATGGCTCAGGGGTTAAGAGTTTGTTCTTCCAGAGGTTCTGAGTTCAATTCCCAGCAACCACATGGTGGCTCACAGCCATCTGTAATGTGATCTGGTGCCCTCTTCTGTCACGCACTGCATATACAACAAACAAATAAATAAATCTTTAAAAAAAAAAAAAAAAAGAATAGTGCCTAAGAAAAGTTTGCGTTCTCTCTCTCTCTCTCTCTCTCTCTCTCTCTCTCTCTCTCTCTCTCTCTCTCTCATACACACACACACACACACACACACACACACACACACACACACACCACCCAACACACACGGAAAAGAGACGGTGTTAGTGGGAGGGAGGGGAGGAAGAGGGAACTGGGATTGACTTGTAAAACAATCTTGTTTCTAATTTAAGTAAAAAAAATGGAGAGAAAAAAAAAGAGTGATCTAAGCCCTGGGATACCTGACATGGAACTCCATCATTTACTGTTTGTCATTTGAGGTTTCAGTCTTCATTTGGTCCAGGATTTCCTTACTGTGACCTTCTTTAGAATAGAGAGAGGGAGAGAGGGAGGGAGGGAGGGAGAGAGAGAGAGAAAGAGAGAGAGAGAGAGAGAATAAAAGGGAGAGAGAGAGAGAGAGAGAGAGAGAGAGAGAGAGAGAGAGAGAGAGAGAATAAAAGGGCTGGGCCCGGTGCTGAAATGGTAATTCCAGTGAACATAGTCCTGGCAGAAGTTTGACTGTAGAATTGAGCTGGAGGCTAGTCAGAGGGAATGTAAAAGTCATTAAGAAAATTTAGAATAAAAAAAATTGGAAGTATTGAAAATGGAGCAGGTTTTCTAATCTACAAACTGGGAACAAATTTAGGTGACAATATAAGAAGTAGATTAAAATGCTGTGACACTGTAAGAATGTCAACATTATATTTACGCATAGATTGTTTTTCCACCATTTTCTAAAAAGAGAACTGGAAACAGGTCACAGGATTTAAAAACAAAGCTTAGAAATCAGGAACCAACTAAAATACAGGCAATAAAATAAGAAAAAGCCGAAGTAAAGCCCCCCCCCCCCAATCCCATAGAAATTAAAACCTTCATATGATGTTAGGCAGGGCTCTCTGGAGAGCAGAGCCCATAAGATGTATATTTATCAGAAAGGGGGCTTACTTACTAGATTCCCAGCAAGGGGCATCTGCACACTGGAGATGCAGAGAACCTGGTGGTTGCCCAGTCACAGATCTGGTTCCCTCAGGGACCTCAGTCCAGCATTAAAGCCTGGAAATTTCTGGGACAGTCGATGATGTGTAGTGTGTGTAAGAAGGCTGAAGAATCTAGAGCAGTGGTTCTTAACCTGTGGGTCTTCACCACTTTGGGGGTCTCATCAGATGTCCTCCATATCAGATACTTACAATATGATTCATAACAGTCTCAAAATTACAGTTATGAACTAGCAGCAAAAATAATCCTCCAATTGGAGGTCACAAAAACATGAGGAACTGTATTAAAGAGTCTGTCGCAGCATTGAGAAGGCTGTGAACAACTGTCAGAATCTAGGGCAGCAAGGGCAGCAGCCACAGAATATACAGGCAGGCTTTTCTTAGGATCCCTTAGTAGTACATGGATGCTATGTCCTCTGCCTCCTACAGACTACCACACACACCCATCAGTAGGATCCCAACACCACCACCCCCTTCCCTTCTCCAGCCTTTCCCATGAAGCATCCTGTCAGCATCATGATTGGCTATTTTTGAGCAAATGACAAAAAAGTCCTTTGCTTCCTCTTCTTCCTCTCCCAAACCCACAAGTATGCTAATCAAAACTCCAGTTAGATTTCCCTCTCGCTTTTCAGACGGACAAAAGTCTTATGTGGAAACTCTTCCATGTTGCTAGTTAAAATGAAAATGATAAAATTTCTGTATGGGGAAATATGATTCTCTCACTCTACGTGTGTTTGTGTGCACCAGGTGCATGTGTGTGCACTGGGGGGTTGTATACAGATACAGCTTTCACATAATTTCAGAACCAATTCAAGAGAAATGCCCGCATTTAAAAAATAATGTTTCTTTCCTAAGCCGAGCATTGCTGGTGCATGCCTTTAATCCCAGCACTTGGGAGGCAGAGGCAGGCGGATCTCTCTGAGTTCGAGACCAGCCTGGTCTACAAGAGCTGGTTCCAGGACAGCCTCCAAAGCCATAGGGAAACCCTGTCTCGAAAAACAAAAACAAAAAACAAAACAAACAAACAAACAAAAATGTAGCATAAAGTTTGGGAAACTCTTTGTAAATAGTACTGCTATAGATGGCAGTGAAAAGGGGATAAGCTCTCCAACCGTTAACACAGACAAACCTCTACTGGTAAATTAAAAATGCAAGGCTTGCTGGGCAAGGTGGTGCACACCTGTATTCCCAGCACTGCGAAGGTAGAGGCAGGCAGAATTAAGGACAGCCTGATCTACAGATCAAGTTCCAGGACAGCCAGGACTACACAGAGAAGAAGCCCTGTCTCTGGTGGGAGTGGGGTGGGGTTAGGGGGAAGCAAGGCATAGAGTACATTTTAAATATTATGTAAAAGTATTAGGAATATATGTTCACATTTGCTTATGAAAATACTAAGTAAAAACTAACAAAATGACTATTGCTTGAAAGTAGACTCTGAATGGATGGCGGGATTGTGTGTCTAGTTTGATCAGTGCCACTCTGATTTTTAATTTTAAACTCTCCTATGCTTTTATTTAAGATGGAAAATTATTTTTCTCAAATTGTATATTGTACTCCCTTTGCAGCAAAGAAAGCATACTACTTGTTAATTTTTTTTTATTTTACCTTGAAGTGATTATTGTGAAAACATTCTATTTCTAGATCCATATTTATTCTCTTGGAATGACGTTGTATTGGGGGGCTGATCATGAAGTGCCTCAGAGCCAGGTAAGTGAAGCGTCACATTTGTGATGTTTTCATATTGATATGTTTACACTTTATACAGGGCCCTTTGGTGTGTTTGTGTGTTGTTCACAGGCTGCTCACATGTGTACAGTCAGAGCGAGCGTCAGGATGAACTAACAGTGAGTGCTAGTGAACACAGTTTGAGGTTTTCCTAAGAATCGTAGCACTCACTGCCTAGGTTTCAGTGACCCAGCCTGTGAGGTGGGGCTGGGCTCTTCCAGAAGTATAACAGGTGAATAGGAGATTACTTTTATGTCTTACCATCTACTGATTTCGGAGCAGGATTTAAATGTCCAGTGTGTCAATCTTGCACTATCATGAGTGGGAGTAACAGTGTTGTCCCATTCTGTGTATGGTGGCAGCGGTGGCACCTCTATCCCAGGCGGCCTGAGGTTAGGGAAGGCAGAAGGGGCTCTATCCCTGTTTCAACCCTTTGAGGTGGTGGGGAGCTTGTGTTAGTTTGGGGCTCTTGGTGTGTAAGAATCCCACTTCAGGGCTCCTGTAGTAGCAGAGACACATCTGAGGTTAACCCTTGTGTCTCGGATTCCGATCGCTAGGCCCGTTGTAGCAGTTCTTATTCCTGAGATCTCAATTCATCAAAGCTAAGTTGTAACATTTAGTATTTCACTTAGGGCCAGGGAGAAGACTCAGACAATAAATTGCTTGCCTCACAAGCATGACAACTTGTGTTCGGATCTCTGTCACATACATAAAAGCAGGGCATGATCAAGCATGTTTGTAATAGTAGTGTCTGGGGGATAGGGATAGGCAAGTTCTTATAGCTCACTGGTCAGCCATGTGAGTAATGGGTGGCTACAATTTTAGTGAGAGAGCCAGCCTCAAATGACAGTGTAGAAAAGGATAGTGAAAGTCGCCCAATGCACACATGCACACACGTGTGTGCATATCTATATACTCACCCACAAGAGCATTCATACACACACACACACACACACACACACACACACACACACACAAGTAAAGGGAAGAAGAGAAGGGAAAAAATTTGGTTTATTCTAGTCATTTAGAAATACAAAAGCAGGTGTATTTTTTTGTTAAGTATCAGAAGAATTAAACACTTGAAGCTTTTTCTTTTCTTTTTCTTTTTGGGAGGGAAGTTTCAAGGCAGGGTTTCTCTGTGGCTTTGGAGGCTGCCCTGGAACTAGCTCTTGTAGACCAGGCTGGTCTCAAACTCACAGAGATCTGCCTGCCTCTGCCTCCCAAGTGTTGGGACTATAGGCGTGCACCACTACCGCCTGGCTACACCTCAAGCTTTTAGTCCAAAATTCATGCATCTTAAAATTCATGAGGTGAATGATACTATTCAACTTAGCTCAACCTAATTTACCTTTTGGAAATTTTTGTATATTTCTCTCTCCTTAGTTTCAATTCTATAAATATATATATATGAGAAAGTTAGTTGTTACTGGAGATGTTGATGGTTTTTTGTCATGTAAAATAACTCACACAAATGTAGCAGTCTACAGTTAACATTTTGTATTTTTTTCTAATAGTTGGAAATAAAGTCAATATCAATGATACAAAATAATACAAAATCATATTTTAATGATCATAAATTGTTTTAGAAGTGCTTAACATTGTTTTGCAAATATTTAATATGTATATCTTGTATCAGACAAAACACTGGACTTCAGGCCTGCTGTTGGCCATACCTGTGGTATCAACTGGAAAATAAAAAAACTAAATAGATAATTAAAATGTGACACAATGAATGCTCTGTTAGGAAACAGAAGAACATGGCTGGGTCTTCCGGTTAGACCCCAGACTTAGCATAGGTTTTTAAAGGAGATGGCATCTAAGCTGAGATGTCAGTGTTACCCGGAAGCCTTGGTTAGAGCTTAGACATGCATGGCAGTGGCTGGCCAGTATGTACTTTATTAGACTTGGAGTTCGTTACGTACGTATTTGGGGGTATTGGAGATTGAACCTAGGACCTCACACGTGCCAGGCAGGTATTTTACAGTGAGCCACATACCCAGCCCAACAGTGCATTTTCATAATTTTTATTTCTTGATTAATAACAAAGCTAACTATCTTTTTATATGCTTATTGGCCATTTGGTTGTAGAAACTTAAAAATTCATTTTAATTAACAAAAATAATTTCACCTTCTGCTTTCTGTTTCATAAGATTAATGAGACTCCCATTTCATTTAGCTGTTCTTGAGTCATTTAAATATCTGGACTTCCAATTTATCATAAAATATCAAATTTCATAGAGAAAATATATCTTGTTGAACCCTGGCTATTGAAACACTGCCTCTATTTCTCAGTATATTTAAGTAATTGAAGAATTCCACTTCTGCCAGACATGGTGGCACACACCTTTAATCCCAGCACTTGAGAGGTGAGGCTGTAGTCTCTGTGAGTTCAAGACCAGCCTGGACTATAGAGAAAGTTCCAGGACTTCACAGCGAGACCCTGTCAAACAAAAACAAAAACAACCCACCTCTTCTTTATCACAAAATCAACAGGTTTTCTGTTTTTTAAATCATATTTTATATCTAGGAAGACATGTTAACCTCCTTAAGTTAATATAGGTTTTTGGGTCACATAGGTGAGCAAGACATAATTGCAATAGAAAACAATTCATTTCCTCCAAGCATATGTTGTATTTCTGAGATTCTGATAAAGACTTTACTTGTGGTAAATCTACTTAGCTTCTTCATGTGGTTTTCCCTTTCACTTTAGCCTATCAAGCTGGGAGACCATCTCAACAGCATTCTGCTAGGCATGTGTGAGGATGTCATCTATGCCCGGGTGTCGGTACGGACTGTCCTGGATGCCTGCAGTGCCCACATCAGGAATAGCAACTGTGCGCCTTCGTTTTCCTATGTGAAACAGTTGGTAAAGCTGGTTCTGGGAAATATTTCTGGGGTAAGATACAGTTCTAACTTGAAAACAGTCATATTTTGAAATTCAGTAACATCAAGTTTTCTTTAAATATACAATAGCAGTTTTTCAAAAATTAAGTATAAAAATGCAATTATTATTTTAAAGTTCATTGTTTACTCCAAATAGTACTTTGAAATTTAGAATTCCATTGCAGTTAGTTTCCCACGTTTTATGAAAGCCATCCATTTTTGTAAGTACTTTATTCTAGAAAAGAGTGTAGTGTTTTCATACTGGGAGTCATCTGTGCTTCCCTACTTACCCCTGTGATCTTTACCCACAAAGCTCTTAGCAGATCATTGTAATCGTCTTGAGGAAATGCGTTGGCATACAAAGTGAGTGTCAGAAACACTTAATGTCCCTCCTATTTCTAGACCTCTTTTCTTGCCCCTCCTTTGTCAGGACCCCCTTCTCCACATTCTCTGCTGGGAAGGGATCATGGTCTGTTCTTGCCTGGGACATGGGTGCCTCCCTTTTCTCTCACCCAGGATGTAAAGAACTAAAGAATAAAATCCACATCTAATTATCCTTTCTCTGCTCTTCATCCCTTAAGCTGTTCTTTCCTCTTCTCTCTGGCTGGGACTGTCATTGGCTTGGCTTTTTGATCGACATATATACTTGCCTACTCTTAGCATGTGATGGTCCTTCAATGTTGTCCCTTCTTGTGGGCCCCAGATTTATGCTGTCACAGTGCTCTTTGTGGCTTCCTCGTAATTCCTTGTTCTTAGGGGGTTTAATTCCTCCATCTTAACCTGGATGCTGCCTGGTGAACGGAATATATACACATTCCACACATTTTGCCATTTGGTGAGAAATGGGCTCAGAGTTCTTCTAAACACAACGTGAACTGTCTCCCAGTAAACCATGGAGATTGTGTGATGGGAAGGCATGTAGGTAATGGGGCTGATAGATGGAATTCTCTTCCTCTGGCTGCTTCCATTTTACTTAATTTGTTTGTCTTAGTTCTATATGTTCATTTGAAAAACAAAACTAAAGCTGCTAAAGCATGGTGTGATACATAATAGAGACATAGTCAGAAGCTCCGAGTCTCTGACCTCAAGGCCTTGCTGTTCCTTCCATACTTATGAAGCTGTTATTGCCTCCAGTGGCCATTGTGGTAGCACTTAAGATTAATCAACTGTGAGTTAGTCACCAGGCCAGCTCCAGTGCCTTGGTTCTTCTAGTCTTACACTATATTTACCTTAATTTTGACCAACTATAAAATATGATCATTGCTATGGAGCATCTTTCCATGTTACCTCAAACAGTTGTGAAGGTAACTGAGCTACCTCTGGGTACCTCTACCTAGGCTTTGCTATTTCAGAGCATCTGTAATTGTTATGAAAATAAGAATGGTGTATACCACACAAGGTTGTTTTGAAGATCAGGTATAACATTCACAATGCACTACACAGTGCCTGGCATATACTAACCGTTCACTAAATGGAGTTGTTACTAACAGCTGCCTCAAAGCAGACAAAGCAGTATAATATTCACTGTTTTCCTGTCGCCCACAGTGTGGTATGATTTTGGCTGATGCCAGTAATACAGTTCAGGGACAGCATCATTTCAGAAACACTTCCATCTAAATCTTCTCTTAAATATGAGATAAAATGCTATGAACCATGACTGTGCTGAGACAGAATTTTATCTACACATGAAGTTCTATAATGGAAAAATATTAAAATGTGTGAGCGTAGATACAATTGTGGACACATGCCCATGACCACATTGATTACACTTAACTTAGCATCACCGTTCTGTTTTCAATTTTAATTTGTATTTGCCCTGGTTTTCGTTGTCTGAATAAACAGTATCCTCTAACTCTTTATCCTATATAACAAAGAATGTGACCTAGTTTGGGCTCATTTTATATAACTATACATGATTAATTAATGTCACTGAAATTTCCGAGTGCTGAAACATTTTTGTTATGAAGAGGAGTCCATGGAACATCAATTTAAATTGTCGGTTGCCAGCATATCCAGTTTAAAAATTAACTGACTATGTAATTCTGGCAGACACTATCTAGGAAATTAATTCTCAAGTAAGTTAAAACTGGAATTCTCAATGGATAACTGCAACCAGAGGAAGCTTTATAATACAAAATTAATACAGCTTTAAAATTATATGTCTAATTTGAGAGATGAAAATAGTTATCAGAAAGAGAAGAAACAAATTCTTCAGTACTGCTTCCAGAAGGGGGTGATTTTTACCCACGACCCCAGGTAGAGCACTCTGTTGCATTAACGTTTCATGATGGACTAGCCAGTTCTACTCCCTGAGAGTCTTAACCAGACCATAAAATTACAGTCAGCTGTGGAGTCTCTTTGTGCTAAGCCCTCAAGACTGGCTAAGGTGCCATTCTATGGGTGGCCACTGACAAAAGGGGGAGATTATTTTATCAAACTTGATTTTTGATTACCTGTGTACAGACGGATCAGCTGTCCTGTAGCAGTGAACAAAAACCTGATCGAAGCCAGGCTATTCGAGACCGGCTGAGAGGCAAAGGATTACCCACAGGTAAGAGCGTGTTGATAGGAACTTTCTAGACCTTAATCTTATTCTCTTGTCTATGAAAATGTGCTTTCTTGCTTAGAAACCCACTCAGTCCCAACTGTGGCTCATGAGAATACAAGGATGCAGAGTGGAAGCCAGGAGCAGAGAAAAACATTGGGCAGTACTAAATAAACATTACAGTTATGTAAAAACCTTAACTATCAGAGATCCCACACATACCTCTGTCCTTTCCAGTGTTTTCTGCAGTGCCGTCATTTGCTTACGTTATCAAGGTGTTTATATTAAAAGTCAGGTGAAACCACAACCAGATGAGCACATACATATATTTATGAACATTGACACCACTGAACAAGAGCACCAGAGAGCAGTACCTCTCTTACTGCACGCTGGTGTTTTCTAGTTCTCTTTTAATACTAGTCACTAAAATGCTAATCACTAAATTAATTTCATGAGTAAGTATGTCATAATTTGCACTTGTCAAATACTGTCATAAGTTATAGGATGCTTGCTAAATAAAAATGAATGATGATTGGTTATTTGGTAGTAACATGTAATATGGATCTGTAATTATGTAATGGGATTTTTAAATTAATGGATATTTTAAATACTTGAGATAAAAGTAGATGTAAAAATTGGATTAAAAAAATTTTTTTGAAACAGGGTTTCTCTGTGTAGCCTTGGCTGTCCTGGAACTCACTCTGTAAACCAGGCTGGCTTTGAATTCACTGAGATCCGCTTCCGCCTCTGCCTCTCCGCCTCCTCTCCTCCTCCTCTCCTCCGCCTCTCCTCCGCCTCTCCTCCGCCTCTCCTCCGCCTCCACCTCCGCCTCCACCTCCGCCTCCCAAGTGCTGGGATTAAAGGCATGTGCTACCACTGCCTGGCAGAAATGGGACTTTTTTTTTAAGTGCTAAGAATCAGGCTTGGCTTTTTTATAAGATGAATTTTGGCTTTATAGATTGTATTATTTTCTTTTTACTTCTCATCAAGAATTATTGAAAGTCACAATTACAAACACTCGCAAGAATATTTCGTTTTAAATAAAAATAACAAGTATAGCCGGGCGTTGGTGGCGCACGCCTTTAATCCCAGCACTTGGGAGGCAGAGGCAGGTGGATTTCTGTGAGTTCGAGTCCAGCCTGGTCTCCAGAGCGAGTGCCAGGATAGGCTCCAAAGCTACACAGAGAAACCCTGTCTCGAAAAACCAAAAAAAAAAAAAAAAAACAAGTGTGTACAAATACGACATGTTCTAATGTATGGAGTCTAATAAAGTCAATTAGAAAAATAGCATTTCTAACTTCTAATTTAACCAGACAACCAGCATATACTATCTTATTTAAAAAACAAAACAACAACCTTGTGAGAATTTCGGAGTTCAGAAACCTCTTGGTTAGGTGCAGCCGTGGGGGACTGGCAGGACAGGTGTGTCCATGAGGGGGCTGGCAGGACAAGTGTGTCCATGGGGGATTCTCTTCGGTGCTCCTAGTTGGTAAGATGGCCCTCTTTGTGCTTTGTTTTATTTGCTATAAGTAAATGTTATTATTGTTTATGAAAAAGTATCTTAACTTTTGTTTCAAGATAGTAAATTTTTATTAGATCAAGATTCTTTCTTAATATTATTTTTGTGTGGATAAAAGCTACAAAGTGGGAGAGAAGGGGAGTGGGGAAAATGTATAACTCAATAAAAAAAGTACAAAATGAGGTTTGTCTAACTTAGTTTTTAGAATTCTCTGATGACAAGTGAGGTACTTTTAATCCCTGTCATGTATAGTTTATGAAATTTTAAAGGCTTTGAAATGTTAACACAGTACATTTTATTACCATCAGTATTTCACAGTTTTAATGTTTCTGACACTAATTGTTTTATAGTATTTCAGGGGTAGCAACCAGAGACCCAATTGAATCTAAATCTACTCTGTAGAGTATCCTAACTAGCAGTTTATTTATGTGTTTTTAAATAAGAAATTATGTAAGGTTAGCTTCCTGGACATAAGAAAAACCTGCTGATGATTACGTTCCATTTCTTTTCTAAATATTCAATGAGTATCTGTTGACAGGATGAGCATGAGAAAGAATTTTATCAAAATGTGAGACAGTCAAATATAGTTAGAACCCTGTTTTCATAATACAGCTTTTTAATGTTTTCATAAATAAATATGCTAGACTCCTGTTATTTCACTGATTTTACATCCTGGCTGAGATATGGGTAAAAAGAAAAAGTATCTCACTGCCTGGGCTTGTATTATTTGACCCTTTCCGTAGTGTAACAAAGCATTACAAGCTTGAAAGTGAATTTTAATCCCTTTTATGTATGACTTTGATTTTATACTAAACATCACTCAGTGGCATTGCTTACTAGATCGTTAGAATTATGATGGGTGGACTATTTCGATGCAGGTAATTTTTACAAACCATCAAATCATTAATAGATACTGATTTTATTTTGTAAAAGTTGGATCAGAATACAATCTCTCATCACTCTAAAGTGAAGAGAATTTGTAAAGAATTACAATTTGTCACTCAGGTTAAACCAGTTGTTTTTCTGCTTCCATTTTGGAGTAAAAATAGAATCATGCATTTCTTTCAATCACATTTTAAGTAGAAATTGCAGCCTTGTTTTGGTTGCATATAGTAGAGGATGAATCCTCTGATGTTCTTGGCCAGTGCTCACACAGTAGCAAGGATTTTACAGGAGCCATTTTAAGTTCCTAATTCAGTCTTACAAACCTCAGCAAGGCCGAAGCAATGAAAGTGTGCTAATTAAAGCCCCACAAGCCAGAAGCAATCAGCAGCCAATGGTCCATGGCAAACATTAGCTTCAGAGGTCAAGACTGGAGAACAATTAGCTGTTAAAGAACAGATGCTCTTCTAGGATGCTGATGTTCTTTGGGGCAGCTTGTTCCCTCTCCCTGTAACCCTCCATTGCAGTGAAACATCGTCTGCAGTATTCACCAGTTATAAGTGTCTATAGCTGGTGCTACATTGTATTAGGACCCTGACCAATGTGTTCAATA